>NC_058409.1:12027515-12068312 GCF_002201575.2 Neomonachus schauinslandi
TCACTCTCAAACAGTCCATACTCAGCCTCTAACAATTCATCAAAATTGCCACTTAAGTGGTCCAAGTCTATGGCTTCAGCAGCTTCTGCTTGAGGGAAATAAATCTTGGCCATGACTCCCTGGATGCATCTTTTTCTTCAGATTTCATACTGGTGGTTTGCCCGAAGACCTCAGTTCTCTGATGGGTCCAAAAATGTCATTGATTTTCAGTGTGTCCAGCTTTTTCTTGTCATAAGGATTAAAGTGTTGACTAAGTTTTTCACACTTCAGAGTGGAGCTGAAGTCCATTAAAGGATTTTAAGCACAGGAGTGATGTCATATGCTTTCTGTTTTTAAAAGACAACTCTGTGCATTATATCTCCTTTGAAGGCCTCAAAAGGAATTAGGCTGGAATAAGGTAGGTCTTAGATAGTTTAGGTTTCCTCAGCAAGCATCATCTTAATTGCAGCCCAACAGTTAGAAATGGAAAAAAGAAGAGGAGTCCAAGATGGTGGAGGAGTAGGAGACCTTACTTTTGTCTGGTCCCAGGAATTCAGCTAGATAGCTATTAAATCATTCTGAACACCTGCAAACTCAACCAGAGATCTAAGAAAAGAAGAGCTGCAACTCTACAAATAGAAAAGCAACCACCTACTGCAAGGTAGGAGGTGTGGAGAAGTGAATCTGAAGCGATATATGGGAAGATAAACCACAGGCAGAGGGAGCCTCCATCAGCCTGCTACCTGAAAGTGATATAGCAGCTGAACACAACATCAGAACTTTTAGAAGTCTGTTTATTCAAGGGATGTTCCTGTGTGAAAGGTGCTCAGGTGTCAAAGCGGGGCAGAATCCTAGATGGGACAGTGTGGTCTCAGCATCCCCGTCATAGGAAGAGCAGGGGGGCCTGCATGCAGCAGAGTTCCCAGGCATCAGAACAGGGAAGCTGGCTGCAATCAGCAAGCCCAGGAGTGGACTTTCAGCTTGGTGTTGCCATAATCTGAGAACTGCAGCATGGTTGGGTGACCACTCTCTGAGCAGGGGCCCAGCAAGCAGCAGAACCGGCGAGACTCCCCTCCCTTCCCTGAGAGGAGTGGCACGGGAGCATGCCACAGGACTCTGCAGGGTTTAGAGGCTTGAAACAGGGTCATGTGGCTGAGATAGAAACACTCGGTCACAGGTTGAGTGAGCACAGAGTGCAGACAGAGACCAGGGAGCCAGGGTGATTGACTGCTTCTCCCTGAGGGAGTACGGAGGAATGGGGTCCCGAGCTCTCGGGAGATTGGGGAGGCCACCATTTTCATTCTCATTCCCTAAAGTGGCACAGAAAGACTTCAGGGAACAAAAGCCACATAGAGCTATCTGAAGCAGATTACTTAGCCTGGCCCCCTGGCAAGACCGTGCAATTCTGCCTGGGGCAAAGACACCTGAGAATCAATGCAATAGGTCCTTCCCCCAGAAGATCAGCAAGAACATCCAGCTAAGACCAAGTTTACTGATCAATGAGAACTGCAAATCTCCAGTACTAGGGGAATATAGCATATAGAATTCATGGGGTTTTTTACCATGATTCTTTAGTCTTTCAATTTTATTTTTTTCTCTTTCCTTTTCAACCAATTTCTTATTTTATCAACTCTTTCTCTTAAGTCTTTTTTAATTTTCATTTTTACAGTTACATTCTATCCTTTCATTGTATTTAATTTTATTTTTGTATATTTTTGTATATACATAAGTTTTTCTTTCTTTACAATTTTGGGATGCAGTTTCTTCTAAAAAACAGACCAAAATACACCCATGATATAGTGTATTGCTCTATTGTGTTCACCTGCCTGTTTATATTCTTTCTTTTTTTTTGTCTTTTAATTTCCATTTTTACAGTTACAGTCTATCCTTTCATTGTATTTAATTTTATTTTTGTACATATATAAGTTTTTCTTTCTTTACAATTTTGGGATCTAGTTTTCTAACAAACAGACCAAAATACACACAGAATCCAGTGTATTGCTCTGTTCTGTTCACCTGTCTGATTATATTCTCTCCTTTTTTGGGGGGGGGAGGGTCGGGTCTCTTCTGATTTCTTTAGTGTATATTTCTCTGGGGTCATTGTTGCCATTTTAGTATTTTATTTTCTCGGGTCATATATCCTTCTCTGGGCAGAATGACAAGATGGAAACTCTCATCCTCAAAAAAGAGAACAAGAGGCAGTACTGACTGCCAGGGACCTAATCAGTATGGATATAAGTAAAATATAAGAACTAGAGTTCTGAAAAACGATTATAAAGATAGTAGCTGGGCTTGAAAAAAGCATAAAAGACACTAGAGAATCCCTTTCTGGAAAAAAAAAAAAAGAACTAAAATGTAATCAAGTCAAAATAAAAAAGGCTATTAACAAGATGCAATCAAAAATAGAGGCTCTACAAGATGTCCATCGACAGATGAATGGATAAAGAAGATGTGGTATATATATACAATGGAATATTATGCAGCCATCAAAAGGAATGAGATCTTGCCATTTGCAACGACGTGGATGGAACTGGAGGGTATTATGTTGAGTGAAATAAGTCAAACAGAGAAAGACATGTATCATATGATCTCACTGATATGAGGAATTCTTAATTGCAGGAAACAAACTGAGGGTTGCTGGAGTGGGGGGTGGGGTGGGAGGGATGGGGTGACTGGGTGATAGACACTGGGGAGGGTATGTGCTCTGGTAAGCGCTGTGAATTGTGCAAGACTGTTGAATCTCAGATCTGTACCTCTGAAACAAATAATGCAATATATGTTAAGGAAAAAAAAGAAGAAGAAGAAGGTAGCGGGAGGGGAAGAATGAAGCGGGGGAAATCGGAGGGGTAGACGAACCATGAGAGACGATGGACTCTGAAAAACAAACTGAGGGTTCTAGAGGGGAGGGGGGTGGGAGGATGGGTTAGCCTGGTGGTGGGTATTGAGGAGGGCACATTCTGCATGGAGCACTGGGTGTTATGCACAAACAATGAATCATGGAACACTTCATCTAAAACTAATGATGTAATGTATGGGGATTAACATAAGAATAAAAAATTTAAAAAAAAATCAGGAAACAAACAAAAAAAAAATAGAGGCTCTAACTGCTAGTATAAATGAGGTAGAAGAGAGAATTAGTGATATAGAAGACCAAAGGATGGAGAAAAAGAGAGATAAACAACTACTGGATCACGAGGAGAATTTGAGAGATAAGTGATACCATAAAGCAAAACAATATTAGAATTGGGATCCCAGAAGAAGGGGGCAGGGAGGCAGAAGTTATGTTGGAACAATTATAGCAGAAAAGTTCCCTAATCTGGGGAAGGAAACAGGTATTCCAGTCCAGGAGGTGCAAAGAACCCCCCTCAAAATCAATAAAAATAGGTTAACCCCCTGACATATAAGAATGAAACTTGCAAATCTCAGAGACAAAAAGAAAATCTTGAAAGCAGCTCATGACAAGAGGTCCATGACTACAAGGGTAGAAACAAAAGACTGGCAGCAGACCTATCCATGGAGACCTGGCAGGCCAGAAAGGACTGGCATGAAATATTCAGGGTGCTAAATGAGAAAAATATGCAGCCAAAAATAGTTAACCAGCAAGGATGTCATTCAAAATAGAGGGAGAAATAAAAAGCTTCCAGGACAAACAGAAACTAAAAGAATTTGTGATCACTAAACCAACCCTGCAAGAAATATTAAAGGGGACTCATTGAATGGAAAGACAGGCCAAAAGTAACAAAGACCAGAAAGGAACAGAGACTATGTACAGGAACAGCAACTTTACAGGTAATACAGTGGCACTAAATTCATAGCTTTCAACAATTACTCTGAATGTAAATGGGCTAAATGCCCCAATCAAAAGACACAGGGTATCATATTGGATAAAAAAGCAAGACCCATTGATATGATGTCTGCTAGAGACTCATTTTAGACCCAAAGACACCTCCAGATTTAGTGAGGGGGTGGAAAACCATTTATCATGCTAATGGACATCAAAAGAAAGATGGAATAGCAATCCTTATATCAGACAAATTATATTTTAAACCAAAGACTGTAATAAGAGACAAGGAAGGACATTACATCGTAATTAAAGGGTCTATCCAACAAGAAGATCTAATAATTATAAATATTTATGCCCCTAACACAGGAGAAGTCAATTATATGAACCAATTAATAACAAAATTAAATAAACACATCAATAATAATACAATAATAGTAAGGGACTTTAACAACCCCCTCACTGCAACGGAAAGATCATCTGAGCAGAAGCTCAACCAGGAGACAAGGGCTTTGAATGACACACTGGACCAGATAGACTTCACAGATATATTCACAGCATTCCATCCTAAAGCAACAGAATACATATTCTTCTCAAGTGCACATAGAACATTGTCCAGAACAGATCACATACTAGGTCACAAATCAGGTCTCAACTGGTAGCAAAAGATCAGGATCATTCCCTGCACATTTTCAGACCACAATGCTTTGAAACTTGAACTCAATCACAAGAGGAAATTTGGAAAGAACTCAAATACCTGGAGGTAATGAGCATCCTACTAAAGAATGAATGGGTCAATGAGGAAATTAAATAAGAGTTAAAAAAAATTCATGGAAACAAATGAAAGTTGAAACACAATGGTTCAAAACTTTCGGGATGCTGCAAAGGCAGTCCTAAGGGGGAAAGTATATAGTAACACAAGCCTTTCTCAAGAAACAAGAAAGGTCTCATACACACAACCTAACCTTATACCTAAAGGAGCTGGAGAAAGAACAGCAAATAAAGCCTAAACCCATCAGGAGAAGAGAATTAATAAAGATCAGAGCAGAGATCAATGAAATAGAAACCAAAAGAACAGTAGAATAGATCAACAAAACCAGGAGCTGGTTCTTTGAAAGACTTAGTAAGATTGATAAACCGCTAGCCAGACATATCAAAAAGAAAAGAGAAAGGACCCAAATAAATAAAATCATGAATAAAAGAGGAGAGATCACAACCAACACCGAAGAAATACAATTATAAGAACATATTATGAGCAACTATATGCCAACAAATTAGGCAATCTGGAAGAAATGGATGGATCCCGGGAAACTTATAAAATACCAAAACGGAAACAGGAAGACATAGAAACCCTGAACAGACCCATAACCACCAAGGAAATTGAAGCAGTAATCAAAAATCTCCCAACAAATAAGAGTCCAGGGCCAGAGGACTTCCTAGGGGAATTCTACCAAACATTTAAAGAAGAATTAATATCTATTCTTCTGCAGCTGTTTCAAAAAAATAGAAATGAAAGGAAAACTTCCAAACTCTTTCTATGAGGCCAGCATTACCTTGATCCCAAAACCAGACAAAGACCCCACCAAAAAGGAGAATTACAGACCAATATCCCTGACGAGCATGGATGCAAAAATTCTCACCAAGATACTAGCCAATACGATCCAACAGTAAATTAAAAGAATTATTCACCACGACCAATTGGGATTTAGTCCTGGGCTGCAAAGTTGGTTCAACATCCACAAATCAATCAATGTGATACACTACATTAATAAAAGAAAGGACAAGAACCATATGATCCTCTCAATAGATGCAGAAAAGGCATTTGACAAAGTACAGCATCCTTTCTCAATTAAAACTCTTCACAATGTAAGGATGGAGGGAATTTACCTCAATATCATAAAAGCCATCTATGAAAAGCCCACAGGGAATATCATTCTCAATGGGGAAAAACTGAGAGCTTTTCCCCTAAGGTCAGGAACATGGCAGGGATGCCCACTCTCACCACTGTTGTTCAACATGGTACTAGAAGTCCTAGCCTCAGCAATCAGACAACAAAAAGAAATAAAAGGCATCCGAATTGGCAGAGAAGAAGTCAAACTCTCACTCTTTGTAGATGACATGATACTCTATGTGGAAAACCTAAAAGATTCCACCCCAAAATTGCAAGAACTCACACAGGAATTCAGTAAAGTGACAGGATATATAATCAATGTACAGAAATCAGTTGTATTTCTATATACTGACAATAAGACAGAAGAAAGAGAAATTAAGGAGTTGATCCCATTTACAATTGCACCAAAAAACATAAGATACCTAGGAATAAACTTAACCAAAGAGGCAATGGATCAGTACTCAGAAAACTATAGAATACTCATGAAAGAAACGAAGTAAGACACAAAGAAATGGAAAAATGTTCCATGCTCAAGGATTGGAAGAACAAATATTGTTAAAATGTCTAGGCTACCTAGAACAATCTAAACATTCAACGCAATCCTTATCAAAATACCATCAACTTTTTTTACAGCACTGGAACAAATAATCCTAAAATATGTATGGAACCAGAAAAGACCCTGAATAGCCAAAGGAATGTGAAAAAAGAAAATCAAAGCTGGTGGCATCACAATTCTGGACTTCAAGCTGTATTACAAAGCTGTAATCATCCAGAGAGTATGGTACTGGCACAAAAACAGACACATAGATCAGTGAAACAGAATAGAGAACCCAGAAATGGACCCTCAACTCTATGGTCAACTAATCTTTGACAAAGCAGGAAAGAATATCCAATGGAAAAAGGACAGTCCCTTCAACAAATGGTGTTGGGAAAATAAGACAGCTACATGCAAAAGAATGAAACTGGACCATTTCCTTACACCATACACAAAAAGAGACTCAAAATGGATGAAAGACCTAAATGTGAGACAGGAATCTATCAAAATCCTAGAGGAGAACACAAGCAGCAACGTCTGTGACCTTGGCCACAGCAACTTCTTGATGGACATGTCTCCAGAGGCAAGGGAAACAAAAGCAAAAATCAACTATTGGGACTTCAACAAGATAAAAAGCTTTAGCATGGCAAAGAAAACAGCTGACAAAACCAAAGACAACCGACAGAATGGGAGAAGATATTTGCAAATGATATATCAGATAAAGGGCTAGTATCCAAACTCCATAAAGAACTTTTCAAACTCAACACCCAAAGAACAAATAATCCAATCAAGAAATGAGCAGAAGACATGAACAGACATATCTCCAAAGAAGACATACACATGGCCAACAGACACATGAAAAATGTTCAACTCACTTGGCATCAGGGAAATACAAGTCAAAACCACAAGGAGATACCACCTCACACCAGTCAGAATGGCTAAAATTAACAAGTCAGGAAACGACAGATGTTGGCGGGGATGCGGAGAAAAGGGAACCCTCCTACACTGTTGGTGGGAATGCAAGCTGGTGCAGCCACTCTGGAAAACAGTATGGAGGTTCCTCAAAAAGTTGAAAATAGAGCTACCCTATGACCCAGCAATTGCACTACTGGGTATTTACCCCAAAGATACAAATGTAGTGATCTGAAGGGGCACCTGCACCCCAATGTTCATAGCAGCAATGTCCTCGACAGCCAAACTAGGGAAAGAGCTCAGATGTCCATCAACAAATGAATGGATAAAGATGTGGTATGTATATACAATGGAATAGTACACAGCCATCAAAAAAATGAAATCATGCCATTTGCAAGGATGTGAATGGAATTAGAGGGTATTATGCAAAGCGAAATAAGTCAATCAGAGAAAGACAATTATCATATGATCTCATTCATATGTGGAATTTAAGAAACAAAACAGGATCCTATGAGAAGAGAGGGAAAAATAAAAAAGATGACATCAGAGAGGGAGACAAACCAGGAAACTCTTAATCATAGGAAACAAACTGAGGGTTGCTGGAGGGGTGGGGGTTGGGGGGATGGGGTAACTTGGTGACAGGCATTAAGGAGGACACAAGATGTATGAGCACTAGGTATATATAAGCCTGATAAATCAATGATCTCTATCTTTAAAACTAATAATATATTATATGTTAATTAATTGAATTTAAATTAAAAACTGTCAATCACTCTTTCAAAAAATTAAAAATTAAAAATTAAAAATAAATAAAAAGAAAAAGAAGTGGAAAGAGCATGCAATGGACACTTTAATTCCATCTGGGAATATATGGAATGTTCTATAGAAGAAGTAATCTCAGGGCATGAGCATTCATTCTGCACACTCCCTGGTGATTTCTTCAAAACACCATGTCCATGGTGACCACCCCCTCAAGTCAAAACACTTTCACAGTGGTGTCCAATAGCAACATAGTTTGTGCACATGATTAGTACCATCTCCATTCATTTGCTTATGTTTATGTCTTCCATCCTCCTACTAGAAGGCCCATACCCCACTCCATGTTCAGAGTCCAACTCATGAGTCACAACCCAATGGTGCTTCCTCTAAAATAGAACCACTTTCTATTTTTCCCTCCTTCTTAAATCCCTATTATGTATACAATTAATACCAAAGAATGTGGGCGTGTGGGTGGCTCAGTTGGTTAAGCGACTGCCTTCAGCTCAGGTCATGATCCCAGGGTCCTGGGATCGAGTCCCACATGGGGCTCCCCCTGCTCTGTGGGGAGCCTGCTTTTCCCTCTGCCTCTGCCTGCCACTCCCCTGCTTGTGCTCTCTCTCTCTCTGTCAAATAAATAAATAAAATCTTAAAAAAAAAAAAAAAGAATGTAGCACTGATTTGTTCTTAATTGGACTAAGTTTTAAATTTCTTCAATTGCCCTAGAGCTCCTAGCACAATGTGAACACATATTGGATACAATAATCGGTTGTTAATTGGGAAAGAGATTGATAGTAGTTGACTTTGGTGGGCTACTGGTTTGCACACTGGTGAAATTTATAAGAGTCACAAATAATTGGGCTAATGCAGTGAAAATTTATCTGCAAAGTTCAGTTCAATCACTAATAAAAAAAGGCTATTAACGTGTTGTGTATGTGTAATGTGTTTGTATATCTGTGCATATGCAAACATATTTTCCTTTTTTATCGGGGAAAACAAAGGTAAGTGTAATGTCCCTGTCCATATGCTTTACCTCACCTACATTTTAATTTATGTGATTAGACCTAACCTGTTTTAAGAATGGTAGTCCTGAGGCAGCAGCATATAAATCATACAATAATGGACCCTGAGAGCTAGAAAGGATGCAAGGGTTCAGCCGGTCCAATCTTCTTACTTCAAAAAGGGAAACCAGAGTTCAAAAGAGATTAAGGGACTTGTCCAAGATCAAAGTGCCAATGTCTGGAATGCAAGTTCTCTAGATCCCACTCCAGAAACAACTCCCCATCAGCAGGTGCTAGGTATACCAGAGGCCTAGGGTGGGGACGACAATGTGATCTTGGAGTACAGGTGTCCACCTGTTTCTCTGTGTCTTGCTGAAATGAGATACAGTGGAATCACCCCTACTGTCCGTTCCCAAAGACTAAAAGCACAACCTGTGAACAACTATTTCAACATGCACAGAAAATATTTATAGGCCACTTGTCTTTTCTATAGTCCAGGTATAAATTCCGTTGTAGAAACATCTACAGTACAAAGGGTATTATGCTAATCTAAATTCTGTTAATGTCATTAGAGGTCAGCCCAAGTGGGCCAATTTAACTACAAATGCACATTCCAAAGAGTGCCTCCTGTGAGAAGGGTTTTTGTTTTTGTTTTGTGTTTTTAACAGAACACTAATTAACATCAATATCTGCCTGTATCCACTGATTAGCATGCAGAAAAGCCAACACCAATTAATAAAACAATATGCCTACAAGCACACAGCATAGATAGGCCATATTAGGAAAGCAGACGGCAAGAAGCTTTGAGCTTTGGCTCTGAAGGACTTCTATTTCAGTCTCCCCCAGTACTTTTTGTATTTTTTAATTAAGCTCTTCAAGCACACACTTGTACCAAATAAAGAGAAAGGGTAGGAGAGCAAAAATTCCAATAATCCTGAATCCTTCACTTAATACATAGCATAAACTGTGCTTCTCGACTAGAGCGGGTTTCTGATTGATTGTGCTATTGGGTTTTTTCCTTTGCCAGCCACCTGGGTGCTATTTAAATCCAATTCACTGATAAGGATTTTACGCCACTTTCTCCTGAGGTTCTTTTCTCTCACTCATCAATCACTCAAGTAATAAATGGAAACAGGAGAGCTGATCCAACAAGGAAGACAATAAGGAAGAACAGAAAATAGGGGACTGCCCTCAAGTTTGGACTTAAACTACGTCTAACTTCTTCAGTCTTCCCTCTGGTCATTTCACTTTCATGTGCCAAACAAAGACTTTTTAAAGAATTTTAAAACATGTTCCCTTAAGGGTTTTCTTTCAAAATGAAGCCTTGCTTTCAACATCTCTTTTGTGCATGCTCCGCAGGATGCCTGGACGATTTCCAATGTTGCCTGGGCCTGTAAACCCTCTGTTGTATTTTCTTTTTACAATTTCTGTCCCAAACACACTACAGAGTCAAGTGACACAAAAACCTCCAGAAAGGTGTAGTTTTAAGGAGAGTAGCCATGGGCAGAGCTTTGATTCTTTATCTCGCATCCACAGACAAACAGGCTTACAAAAAGTCACCACCAGGCTCTGGAATGGGGTGCCACAAAAAAACATCAGATTCAAAGGCTTCTTGCACTCTAGAAAAGGGTCTTTCCTCTCTGTTTGTTTTTCCTTCCTTTTCAGTTCCCAGTCTGGACACTACCTGCCTTAACCATTCCTGGAATTATTTAACTCCCAGACTTCCTACAAAATTTTCTCCTTGGTTACAAAAGCAGAAAGTATCGAAGGACAATTCCTCTGTGCCATCTCACCCCATTCTGGGATATAACTGTACTTGGTCAAATCAGAAGTTTGAACATTGGGGATTTCACATATAATGTTTGTCTTTTTCTCCCCTCAAGATTTCAACTGATTTTTTTTTTGTCTCTCTGTTTTGTCATTTGAAGACCTGCCAGACTGTTTTCCAAAGCAGTTACATCATTTTGCATATCTACCAGCAATATATTAGGGTTCTGACTTCTCTACTTCTTCATCAACACTTATTATCTTTCTGACTAAATCCGTCCTAGTGAGTATCAAGTATTAACTCACTTGGTTTTCATTTGCATTTCCTTGATGGCTAGTGATGTTGGACACCTCTTCCTGTGCTTACTGGACAGGTGTATATCTTCTTTGGAGAAATGTCTACTCAAATCCTTTGTCCATTTTTTAACTGGGTTGTCCTTTTATTATTGAGTTATAATAATTCCTTATATATTCTAGATACAAGGCTGATATCAGAGGTATGATTTGCAAAGCATTTCCCCCTTCTGTGGGGTGCCCTTTTACTTCCTTGATGGTATCCTTTGAATCACAGAAGTGTTTTATTTTGTTAATGTCACAGATGCATTCTTGCCCCCAGGCTCCCACTGAACTTGAAGCAGCATAAAGCCGGAAGTTCGCATTCATACCATTCCTATGCATTCGCTTCTGAGCTAAGAATCATTTGAATGATTGTAAGAGAATGGTTAAGAAGCACTCATAGAGATTTCTGAGCAAAACTTCAAGATATTTCACATCTCAGGAGCACAGATTTTTCTCCCCTAAAACCTATGTCTGAGGTCTGCTGATTACCAGATTCTACAGAAAAGGACCAACTGAAGATTTCAAACCCAGCCACAGATGGACATTTGCCTATATAAGGTGATCCAAATAAGACCTGGTTGCTGTAAATACTGCCATTCAGAATGATGGATTTTATTCAGTCTGAAAGGGACTTCAAGATAGGAAATGCTATTTGAAAAATGCACCCAAAATGCAATCACAAAGTTTGTTTCACATTTATTTGTTTGGTGAGATTAACTCTTGTGCAATTTTCTTTAACTTAACTCCGTTAAATGAACTATGCGGATACCAACCAAATAATAGAACCTCAAAAACCAACTTACTAATTCGAGTTGTTTCGGTCAGTAGTGCTATTGAGAGCTTTTCCAACAAAGGAGAAAGAAGGCTGAAATGGATTTAATGAGGCTAGGGTATGTGGTGAGCCAGGAATGGGTCATTATAGTCTAAAGCTGTTTCTCTGTAAACAGATCAATTCTCGCCGCTCTTGTTTTGTTAGGGGGAATAGTAGTGAAGCCAGGTCGGGCTATAATTATTTGTTCTGCTGCATGACGGCCATATATCTTCTTTGTTTTTTTCCCTTTCATGGTGGCCTTGATCATGCCAGAGCCATACCTAAAAGTGACCACTCAAAGCCTCCCTGAATGAATTAAGCCTACCACAATGAAAAGGGACTACTACACGCTCACGATGCAGATGGAAATAACTCAGGGCTGTCAAGAGAATTTAAACCATTTCTTCTGCCAGTGGCAACGATTTCTAAGAAACGATGTCTAACATCACCAGGAAAATGCCTTTCATTACATCGGGGGTTTGTTTCCAAATCCTTTTGAAACAAAGATGCCCTCTCCCTCCCACTGAGAAAAAATAATATAAACAGATAAATCTATATGTTCAGTTCTATAATTCTACCCTCGTCTTCTAAAACATAGTCAGTAGGGTGCTCGCTTCGGCAGCACATATACTAAAACATAGTCAGTAGGGACTTTGGGGATCATAGGAGAACTTCCACTAGAATCATAAGTGTGACAACGAAGAGCACCTTTTACTTTCCCAACAAAAACCAGAATTTTTGGAAAATTGTGTCTCAACTTCTTGACTGTGTTCATAAGAAAATATCAGTGTTATTGGTAAAGCAAAGCAAAGATTGCTACATTATAGTAATAACACCTTGGGTTCATACAATTCTGCCAAACTTTGAGTGCATTTGAGAATATTGTCTTTTCTCTGTACGCAATGCCCTAACAGGAAGGAATGATTCTACCTGTCATAAAGACTCAGAGGCTGAAAACACAGACTATTTCAACAACACAAATAATCAGTGGCTCTTTGATTGCTTTATCCCTTGCTGTTTCTAGACATCTTGACTTCTATACATTCCTCTCCCCTGCTGCTTCTCCCCTCCAGCCCCTCAATCTGCGTAAACCCTGTAGGAGAAACAGGCTCTCTGCTCCACAGACTGTATTTTACTGACCCTCGAGTGTGACTCTTTCATAGAGACTAGGTACTACCTGCTCAGGTTACCTTACTCAGAGTCCACACAAACTCACCAAACTCTAAGTTTGCTGTTTCTGTCTCTATAGTTGTCAGCCAGAGGGCCCAGAGATCTGCAGTCCATAAACCACCGCACCAACACCAACACACACACACACACACACACACACACATACACATACACGCTATTAGTTTCTACTGTCCTGCCCTAAAATGGTCCCTCAGCCACAACTACATCTCTTCCTTCTGTTCTAGATCATAACTGGACATACCAAAAAGTTATCCCAGGACTAGGAAGAGGGAGTCTGGGGTTTGTGGTATTCTTCTATTTACTGTGGCATCTTCCGGGAAGCAAATTCGCACACACATGTCTATCCTTGGTCTGCCAGGGCCAGTGAAGCTTCCAGAGATGCTGGCCCACCTGCCCAGGACCCCATCCTACTAACACAACTGGTGAAGCTATTAAGGAAAGGAGAAAAAGCTTTGGAGGCAAGCAGATCTAAATCTGAGTCCCAGCTTTAACATGACTTCAGCTTGAACAAAAGCTATAATCTCCACTGGGCATAGGTGCCCACATCTTAAAAATAGCAATATTATTTTCACAGGTTGTGGCAAGGATTAGCAGAGATGCTAGATGTAAAGCATTGAGCACAGGGCCTGACCCTGAGGCCTGGTATGTGGGGAACATGTGGTGATATGGCAACTAATGATCAGTAGTATATGGTCTCCAAAGCCATTGCAAACATGTGAAACCATGCTTTTCACAGATCTGCCCATGGCTGTGTGCTCTGAGCCCCTCAGAAATTGTTCTGTCTCTGGGATCTCATCTTAGGAAGGCATCAAATGT
This sequence comes from Neomonachus schauinslandi, assembly GCF_002201575.2. Classification (NCBI taxonomy): domain Eukaryota; kingdom Metazoa; phylum Chordata; class Mammalia; order Carnivora; family Phocidae; genus Neomonachus; species Neomonachus schauinslandi. Next base: position 12,041,295 of record NC_058409.1, read on the forward strand.
TAGAATCCAGTAATTTAAGACATATGACTGCTGGTAGCATACCCTGAGTACAGGACCTCCCTTCCCTATTAGACTCTTAAAACTTGAGTGAGCAAACCTAACCCTATAGCACATAGTCCCTGATATTCCAAGAGGCATTTATTGGGCACATCCTAAATGCAAGGCACCCTGCTTACTGCTTCCAGGAAAACTAGGAGGGATAAATGCATTTGCTTTTCTCAAGGAATTGTAGCCTACTGAGGGTGTTAAACATGCAGTTATACGTAACGGTAACAGAGAAAATGCAATCCAAGATAACACATTCACAGAGCCCCTTCAGAAAGCACAGGCCTTCCTTGGGTCTTGCACAGGCTCATTAAGGACTGACACCCAGTGGTTATGCTTCAGGCCCAGAAGCACAGGGAAGAGATACAAGCACTGATTCTTCTGGGTAGAGAGACTGGCAATCCTTATCCCCCAACCCCAGCCCACCTTATTGGACTTGCTACTCTCCACGTGGTGTGAATGGGATGTGGTACAGCTGCCAAATATTGGTGTTCTCATACATGTGCACTTCTTCTGTCTACCAGGACTCAGGAGGGCCCTGAGACATGTAGCCAAGCCTGTTTTCCTTTGTAAGTCTGCTCTCTCTGGGTATCTCGCAGGCCCCTCATCCAGGCCCAGCAGCCCTTTGCAAGCATGACCAAGATGTCTGCTTCCAACAAAGAAGGAGTTTGCATAATCTTTGGAAAGTCCAAGTATTACATGAGTCAACAAAGTAAAAGCTGAGAGTCGCAAGGTCATTCAAGGGCATGGACAGGAACTGTGGGGCATATGGGTCCATTTGGACAACTCAGCCAGGCAATGAGCAAATCCTGACTGATGGTGTCCTGTGGAGCCTCAGCTCCTTCCTATCAGCCTGCAAGGGAGTTGGCTCTTCTTTCTCCACTCCTGGTGAGGCTGCAAATGCCAGCCCCAATCTGGACAGGAGACACGCCTCAGTTAACACCCAGGTTAGAAGAGGCAGTAAGCAGCTCCTCTCTTGCCTGCTGAGGCACCCTCAGAAGGGGCCCAGGTTTACACAGCAGCATCTGGTACCCTCTGATCATTCACTCCTGGCTCAACCTCCTCAGGATCCATGTCCAGCAGCCTGGAAAACTCCAATTACGCAGTTGGTGGCCCTGTCAAGAAATGGAAGCATCTTCTCTAGTTTTCCCCTCCAGTCTAGCCTTCCAAGCCCCCTCCCCATCCCCATAATACCATCTGCACAGAGTAGCCAAAGATCCTTCTCAAGCAAAGTGCTGATAGCTCCACAACCCCTGCTTCACGAGCCCCCATTTCTCTGCTAATCTTCAGAATAATTTCCAACCCCCATGGTACAAAGTACAATGACTTGCCCTCGCCCTACTTTCCAGCTGTCTCCTACCATTTCCTCCCTTCCTGTCCATGTGCTGGATTTCATGCAGATTTTCCTCCAACCTCACTAGAATATCACTATTCCCTCTCTGTCTCTCTGTCTCTCTCTCTCTCAATCCTTGTGCAAACGCTTCTCACCCTGCAGCTTCAACCCCTCATCCTCTTGCTCAGCAGAACCCTTGCAGGGCTGAAATTAAATGTCCATTCCTCCTCCTAGAATCTGTCTTTCTCTGTTCCTAAGACTAAGTGATGTATCCTTCCTTCACATTTCCAAAGCACTCTAGATTTCTCATGGATTATCATGTATTATACTGTATACTTGTTACTAATTTATCTGTATCATCTATCATCCCCCCACACATACTGACAACACAGATACTCTGTGCTGGGCTCCTTGGAAGCCAGACTCTGCTATTCACCATTGCAGGCATATCCCTCAACCTACCGTAGTGCTTGAAACCTAAGTACGTAGTCTATAAGTATCTGCTAAGGAAGTGAATGATAGAAAAATGAATCCACATCAAAAGTGAATATAGCCCTTTCCTATAACTAAGATAAACTTTGGATAAAGAAATGATCTAATAAACCATCCTATTCAATTCTCTTTTTTTGAAGATAAGGGAATGGAGCCCATAGAAGTTAAGTGAATACTTAATTGACAATTAGAATCCCAGCTTGAGGAAACCTAGATCCCTAAATTCCCCAGCAAGAGGTCATAAACACCAAAAATTTCAAGAATCCACCATGAAGGAGATAATTTCTTCTTTGGGGACAGGCTCCTTAAGACTCTGGCTTCCAGCAAATAATACATTATATGTTAAAAAGAAGAAGAAGAAGAAGACGAAGAAGAAGGAGAAGAAGATAGCAGGAGGGAAAGAATGAAAGGGGAGGAATCGGAGGGGGAGAAGAGCCATGAGAGACGATGGACTCTGAAAAACAAACTGAAGGTTCTAGAGGGGAGGGGTGTGGGAGGATGGGTTAGCCTGGTGATGGGAATTACAGAGGGCACATTCTGCATGGAGCAATGGGTGTTATACGCAAACAATGAATCATGGAACACTACATCAAAAACTAATGATGTAATGTATGGTGATTAACATAACATAATTTTAAAAAGTGCAAAAAAAAAAAAAAGACTCTGGCTTCCAATCAGACTAAAATTCAGTTATACTCTGGCAGTGATTCCTTCAGAGGAAACCCAATCTTTAGCCTCCTCTGCTGGGTCTATCATATTATGTGAGACCCGCCCTAAGGATTTCACACTGTTCCTTCAATTTCCTCTTATTTGTGTTCAAAGGATGGGCATGGACAAACAGACTGTTATGCCATCGTAGTACCCTCAACATTCCTTTCTGGTTTAGCATAATAAAGAGCAATGAGAGAAATCCTGGGCTCTCTCCTCTAAGGTCTATTGCTGATCTATTGAGTAATGTATGACAAGTTGATAGATAATACTATTATCTGTAGAACAATAACTGACATAAATTCATAATACCACATTTGCTTCCTGTGCAGATTTATTTTAATGGCATATTATAATCCAAATTGCTGCATTTGGTAAAATTGAGTGGACTGGATATTTTACAACCTATTCCATCTGGAAGCTGAACCCAACTCCTAGCTCCTTCCCATGCCACAGTGACATGGGAGCAGAGGGAAGTCAGTCCCATGGGGGCTGGACAGAGGGCGCACAATCAGAGGCCCCTGATTGTCCCGCACCAGCTGGTTGAGGGGTCCCCCAGCAATGAGTGATGTTTCACATCCCTTTGGGTTCAGGAGGAAGTCCTGAGTGACTGCCCTTAATAAAGTTACCCAGGAGCCCAGCTCCTGGCCTCTGGCATTGACAAGAACGAGAGTTAAAATTTATCATCAATTTTTTTAAAAACTTAAGTTCCAGTGTTCCAAAGCATCTCTATGAGGCTTTTCCTGAGTTCTAAGAAGCTGACTTCCACTCCCTGACAGAGGCTCTCCCACAGTTCCTTGGGGCCCAGTTCCAGGCCAGCGAAAGTTCTTTGCCTTCCATCATCTAATCACCCACCGTCACCCAGAAGACAGCTTCCCTCAGGAGAGAGCAATGCTGGAAACACTTGGCTGTGCCCTGCTCCTTAGCGTAGGAAGTTACAGAGCAACTTTGCCTCCAGAAATAACCTGAAAGCACCAGATGTGTGAAAGGGTAATATCATATTCAAGGAACACTCTATTTAGAGAAAGAATCTGTAGCCAACTCATCAGTGACATAAACGTATTTTATGGAGAAAACAACAAAATCATTGCTCTCTGGGGAAAAAAATCATAAATAAACAAGTAAGTTTGATGTGAGGCTAAGAAACATAATGGATGGTTCCATATTCTTTACTTAGATGAACCATTCCATATTCTTTCATAGACTAACCTCAACTAAGTTCTTTTGAAAAATGGCTTTAAACTAGAGGAATGGCATACTCTTAAAATCTAAAATAGGATTGGATTACACATGATGCAATTCCTAAGTAACCAGAGATATCCCCTACCAAATCCTACTTACAATGTCACTTGATCACCTACTTCCACTGGGAATGCTCTCAGAAAGACACCTGCACCTTCTCTCTAGCCTCTTCAAACTCTAGCTGTGCACCAAGGCAACTCCTTCTGTACGGCCCTCCATCCAAAGGCCTTGGTTGGGCCAAAGCCACACTGGTTTTCTGTTTCTAGGAACATGACTTTTTCTAGGGTCACCTTCATTGTATCAGGCAAATCCACTTGCCCTCTGAATTGCTTTTTCAAAAAACCAAATGAGGAGCCCCAGACCACTGGTACATCTTCACTAAAAACATTGCAGATGTCACCTTTCCTTAAAGGAATTTTTCCCACACAACAGAAAGCAAAAATTTCTTTCATCCTGACTCCCAACTCTGTTCTTGTTTGATGCAGAGGAGGATTTTGAGAAACTGCCAGCAAGGAACTTCTAAAGGCTAGGTTGTTAGCTGACATGCTGGTCTATTCTGTGACAGGAACAGTGTCTTATTCACTTTTGTACACTAAGCCTGTGACACAATCCCAGAGTCTTTATAGTTGCTCAGTAATTGTTACTGAATGTTGACTGAATGATTATTTTTTTTATTTTATTTTATTATGTTATGTTAGTCACCATACATTACATCATTAGTTTTTGATGTGGTGATCCACGATTCATTGTTTTCGTATAACACCCAGTGCTCCATGCAGTATGTGCCCTCCTTAAACCCATCACCAGGCTAACCCATCCTCCCATCCCCTCCCCTCTAAAACCCTCAGTTTGTTTCTCGGAGTCCGTAGTCTCTCATGGTTCATCTCCCCCTCTGATTTCCCTCCCTTCATTTTTCCTTCCTTCTCCTAATGTCCTCCATGCTATTCCTTATGTTCCACAAATAAGTGAAACCATATGATAATTGACTTTCTCTGCTTGACTTATTTCACTTAGCATAATCTCCTCCAATCCCATCCATATTGATGTAAAAGTTGGGTATTCATCTTTTCTGATGGCTGAGTAATATTCCATTGTATATATGGACCACATCTTCTTTATCCATTCATCTGTTGAAGGGCATCTCGGCTCTTTCCACAGTTTGGCACATTGGGGTGCATATGGCCCTTCTTTTCACTATATCTGTGTATTTGGGGTAAATACCCAGGAGTGCAATTGCTGGGTCATAGCATAGCTCTATTTTTAATTTTTTGAGGAACCTCCACAGTTTTCCAAAGTGGCTGTACCAACTTGCATTCCCACCAACAATGAAGAGGGTTCTCCTTTCTCCACAATCTCTCCAACATTTGTTGTTTCTTGCCCTGTTAATTTTTGCCATTCTAACTTGTGTAAGGTGGTATCTCAATGTGGTTTTAATTTGAATTTCCCTGATGGCTAATGAGGATGGACATTTTTTCATGTGTCTGTTAGCCATTTGTATGTCTTCTTCAGAGAAGTGTCTTTTCATGTCTTCTGCCCATTTTTTGACTTGATTATTCGTTTTTTGGGTGTTGAGTTTGAGAAGTTCTTTATAGATCTTGGATACCAGCCCTTTATCTGTAGTGTCATTTGCAAATATCTTCTCCCATTCCGTGGGTTGCCTCCTTGTTTTGTTGACTGTTTCCTTTGCTGTGCAGAAGCTTTTTATCTTGATGAAGTCCCAAAAGTTCATTTTTACTTTTGTTTCACTAGCTTTTGGAGATGTATCTTGAAAGAAGTTGCTGTGGCCAATGTCAAAGAGGTTACTGTCTATGTTGTCCTCTAGGATTTTGATGGATTCCTGTCTCACATTGAGGTCTTTCATCCATTTTGAGTTTATCTTTGTGTATGGTGTTAGAGAATGGTCGAGTTTCATTCTTCTGCATGTGGCTGTCCAATTATTCTTAAGAAGAAACAGGAGAGCCAAAGAGATCCTCACAATGTTTGGATAAAAACGATGCTTGGATAGGCAAGTTGCCATTCAGCCCCAAACAATACCCTGGCCTCTGTGTGGGTTTTGGTGACAAGAGGTTATTTCACTATTTGGATCCCACTCCCTTACTCTGGAAAATCCAACTGCTTATATTGAGCTAAAAGCAGCCTCCCTGAAATTCCATTTGATGTGGTACAAATTAGGCTTGAAATCCACATCTTAAAATCATCTTGGAGGCTCTGCATTTTAGCAGTAGAATACCACCCTCCTTTGCATACTCTAAGAACTAGGACCCAGTCAAAGAATTTGGGAAGGGTGACTAGGTAATAAGGTGATCTTCACATACACCTCCCCATCCTTGGGAGAAACAAAATGAAACTGATGGGAACCTTCCATTACTAAGGCAAGAAAGTCACCTATGCTGCCAGGCTTATAACAAAAGGACATTTCTCTTCATTCTGAATCTTAATGTGCTTAAAGTCTTACCAAGTTATTTAAAAACATTTGGCCATTCATTCATTCTCAAGAATCTTTTGCCTGCCCAGTAAATGCCAGGCACTGTATTAGATACACATAAATTGAAGACATAGTCAAGGTTCTCAAGAAACTCACACTCTAGTTTTAAAGAAGTAAACCAATAAATATAACACTCTGGAATAAATACTCTGATGTCTATAGGCACAGAGATCTAGAGAAATTTAGCCAGAGAAATCCTTAAGTCAGTCAGCAAAGATTATGGAATCTTCTCTAAATTAGAAATGCTTGACTTGATTCACTGGATGACAGAGTAAAATTTAGCCAGCCAAGGAAAAGGAAGGGTATTAGAAGCACAAAGATTAACCCACAAAATTGCACAGGGAATAGAGAGACTAAAAAATATTCAGGCTTACAAATGGCTTAACATCTTTGGAATATGGGTTGAAATAAGGGATTGACAAAGAGGTGAAACTGGAGGTATCTGGCAGGGCCTGATCACAAAAGACTTAATATGCCACACTAAGGAGGTTAGCCTTTATCCTTTAGAATAGGGAGTCACTGAAAACTTTTGAGATGGGAAATAGCAAGACAATATTTGCATTTTGGAAAGATCATTCTAGTGGCATGTTAGAGAGCAGATGAAAGGTGACAAGAGTAAGTCAGGGAGAAAGAAGACACTTGGGGTGATCTAAGATGGAAGGAAGGGAGGAGCAGAAGGAAAAGAGAAGAAGGGACATATGTGAAACACACTGAGGAAGTAGACTCAGTAGGACATAGTAGCCCTTGGGACATTGGTTGAGCAGAAGAAGTAAGTCTACAACAGTTCCAAGATTTCTAGCTCAAGTGACCAGATGGAGAGAGAAACATTCACACAGCTGCTTTTCTCAGTGTTGTATGTGAACCACCAACACCAGAATCGCTAGAGGTGTTTACAATGATGGTTCCTCAACCCATCCTAGACATTTTAATGAGTCAGAAAGTATGCATGATGAAGTTTGAAACACACTTCACAAAAGTAAGACATGCACAAAACAGAGCAGGTGAAACCATGAGGCAGGTAATGAGCTTAGTTTAAAGCCTGTTGTTCTTGAGAAGCCTCTGGAACATCCACAGGGAGGGGTTATGAGCAGCAGATAATACAGGGCTCCAGCTCAGGGAAGAGAAGAGGTCTGAGGCTGTTTTCTTTGGGAGCCAACAGCTTTTAAGTGGTAGCTAAAGATATAGGTTTTTTTTTTTTTTTAACAAAATCATCCTGGAGGGTATAGAAAGGAAACGATAAGAAAATGCTCAAGATGAACCCTGGGAACAGCAAGGTGTAGGATGCTGTCAGAGGCAAAGCAGCCCCCAAGGAAATATGGTAGGTAATAGCACCGAAAGCACTGGGTTCAGCCTGGCCTGTTACTTAACCAACAGAGAGGAAACCTAAGGCAAGCATAGCTTTTTCATCATTTTTTAATGATTCTAATCCATTATATCTTTAGGGAAGGGAAAGAGAGGATATGAGATGATTACCACTTAAATCTACAGTGAGAGGTTTCATAATGCCTTATCCGTTCAGGCTATTTCCTACCTAATTCCCTCCAAAACAAGACAACTTTGGTCACTACAAAAGAAAAAAAATGCACAGTAGCCATCAGTATGGTTGCATGCACACAAGCATTATGGACACCTCTTAGATCCCAACATAACCCCTGAATGTGGGACGAATGGTGGGAAAAGCAGAGTGATAAAACTGTCATGTGGTCCCTTGACAGCATCAGAGTAGTCACTGCGTTCTGGACTCCAAAAGACATAGGCCAGCCTCCAACTGCATTAAGAGTAAATAGTGACAGGAAAGTCTTCAAAGGGAGGCATGAGGAACTAGCCCTCCAAATCTATTCAAGGTCACTTCTCCACTTCCAGCCAGGCAATGTGGCTCTGACAGGTGACAGGCAGAGAGAAGATTTCATCACTTTCCTATAGCTCAAATGCATTCAATTCAAATACTTCAAACATCCCAACTATCCCCATCTATGCACACCCTAGCGCAATGGAGTTGCTGTCATCTAAAACTGGTTTTTTCTCTCATAATCAACAAAACTCATTATATTTGAAAATTCAGCCAATTCCCATATCATGCCACTTAACCGTTAAGTGATCCACCCCATAACCATCACTGCAAAACAACTAATTTACAGCTATCAGAACTACTAATGACCTTCCTAAACCATCATTTGTGGAAGCACTTCTGAAGTTACTCTTTGGTCAAACAAGTGTCCAGGGGATTTTTTTTCCAGTATGCCCCCTGTAGAAGAGGAACAGCTGATGGGCATAACTAGATAGAGACTATAGAAATACAGTGGTTACAGCACATCTAGTGTCTTGGCTAATATTCATCAAAGGTCAGACAGGTAGAAGGCTAAACTGTGTTAATGATTCTGCTCTTAACCAGTCTGAGGGTTTATCAAGCAGTTTATTCAAGTCTCTCAAACTTCTCTGTGACTCAGCTTCCTCATCTATAAAATGGGGATAATAACTTTACCTACCTTGTGTGGCTGTTAAGACAGTTATGTAAGGTAACCTATGTAAACACACAATAAGTATTCCATAAGGTTTGCTCTCACTATTTTCATTGTCAAAATCAATCAAGTACCATTTTAATTTTCACATCATGTGGATCAAAAAAAAGGGAAAAAATCACCATCATGAACAAGGCCTATTCGGGTTTTTATTATTATTACTGAAGACTCTTAAATACGTGCTCCCAGGGGTGTCTGGGGGCTCAGTTGGTTAGGTGTCTGACTCTTGGTTATGGCTCAGGTTGTGATCTCAGGGATGAGACCCAGCCCCAGGTCGGGCTCTGTGCTCATCTGCTTAAGATTCTTCCTCTCCCTTGCCCTCTGCCCCTTCCCCTCTAAAAACAAAACAAAACAAAACAAAAAACATATGCTCCCCAAATCCAAATGCAGCCTATTTAACAAAGGTAGCACACTTTATCTCAACAATACTTGAATTTTAGCTCATATAGATGACACAGGATTCTACTAGTTAGGGCAGTATGCTGTAGAAAAGAGCAAAAGACTTTTACATAAATATAAGTTCTGGTTCCCTTCATTTCCAGCTTTAAAACACTGAGAAAGGGCCTTAACTCTGAGCCCCATTTCTTCATTCACTGAAAGGAGACCCTATCGCTAACTTGGAAGGATTTTTGTAAGGATTGAAAATGAGGTAATATAACAGGTTTCAATTAACATATTTCTCTTCCCCTGTCAGTAGAAACACCAAAACTTGTCACAAAGTGTATCATTTATGGGACATATGTCTAAAGTCAAGAGCTAAGACCTGGCAATGGTTGACTATGGTCCTCACATATCAATAAAACCACTATTTTTCTTCTTTTCTAATATTAATTGCATTTACATCTTCAAAATTCAAGCAATGCCATGTCACATATCATCCCAGGAAGGGGGAAAAAAGAAAAGACACTAAGTAGAGTTCACTCAAGACTGAGTAAATATTAAAGGTCAGCATTTGTCTAGGGCATCACCAACACAAATAGCTACAGGAATTATCCATGTGATAGAAATATCACTGTTTGGGTCTAACAATAGGGAGCAGTGAGCACTGTAGCAAACTAAAGAGTATCTGCCCTTTCTGAAGTGAGTGGGGGCAACAATGTGGTTTCTCCTATGCAAGTCCAACATTGCCAGAGCTTAGTGTTTGAAGAAAGGCCAGAAATCACATTTGTATGTCAAATATTCTGGATTCTAAATATTAGCATTAAGTTCTATAAAAACAAATAAGCACTCTAGGCCAAATAAAAACCCTTTGTGCCAAATTCAGTCCATGGACCATCGGTTTACAACTTCTGATTTATAAATCATCATTATGATCACCATATGGCCACCCCTGGCAGAATCCCAAAAGTGGCCACTAATGTGAACTCCTCCTTTCTTTCTTACCATCGTAAGTCACTTTGTTTTCCTTCACTTCATCTTCAATCAAGACTAGCCAGATCATGTTAAAGGAAACCTGGAAAGTCCACTTCAAAGAAGTAAACTTGCCTGGATGCATCTCCAGGCTAGTGTTTGTTTATGGTTGTTTGGGGTTTTTTTTAATTTTACCCAAGATCTCCGCACACGCAATCTTTGACAAGTCCTGGACCCTCTGGTATCGAAAGGCCTGTTTTCTTAAGCAGGGGCAAAAGACAGAAGAGGCAGGTCCCTCTCCATTCAGGAGCACCCCTCCCCCATCAGGGCAGCCTGACCTTGACAAGAAGGGCAGCAGGAAGCGGCTGGCTCTCAAGCCCACCGACATTTGGAAACACAGGTGCGGCCCACAGCCCTGGCAGGATCCAGCCAGGCACTCCTGTGACAAGCCCATGCCTGTCGGGGGTACTCCCCTGACAGTGTGAGCAGGAGGCTGAATCTGTCACTGTCTGGCTGGAGCGGCTGTCTGCGTCAAGTGCTGACACCGGATGCCTGAATAGGGGCTCAGTCAGGCGGGCATTTGTTACAGAAAGCTCCCCCAACTCATATTTCACAGTGATCAGAGATGGTGAGGCGGAGACCCAAAGTGGCTCATCAATACGGTATTAGCCGTGCTGGTTATCACACAGGGACAGCTGGGCTGAAGCCAGAGAAGCCCTCTTTGGAGACAACAAATGTTCAGTGCCCCGGGGATGGTAGAGACAGGCCGCCAGGCCTCACTCCACCTCCCCTCACCCAGCCCCCCAGTCTCCATACCTCCAAGCATGGCACTCCAACACCCCCATGAGGCTCAGAAAGGAAAGAGCATGGAGAGGCTGTGCCAGGCTGGGAGGAAGGCGCAGGCTCAGAGGAATGAGAGAGGTGGGGGGCTGAGCCCTGCCTCTAGCCACCTCAGACCCAGGCCCTGGTCTTTGGTTTCTAAGGCCCCTGAGTCTAAGCAATGAGGGCCCTTTGGGACTTAGCCTTCTAAAGAAAAGAGTTTTACTTTTCTTTCATCAAAGGTGCTCTCTACAGTGCTTGACTCTGCAATCAGTCTGATGGATGGGAAGACAAATGAAAAAGGCCGGGGAAATGCCATCACATTTAGTTTTTGTCTCAGGAGTTTCACAAAGAAATGAGTTCTTTCCCCTGCGTCCTTCTAATTGTACTGGCATGGCAGTCAAGGATGGTGATTATTTCCAAGTGTCTCAACAATTAATTAAGATGCCCCCTCCCCAACCCTGCCCCAAAGCCCATCCTGCATTGTTAGTGATTTACCTCCTCTGGAAAACGTGAGAACCGAGTTTAAGTAACAAGCAAAAGATGAAATCTTTCTCAGAGATTTCTGAGACCATGACTCTTCTGAATTCAGAAGTCAAATGGCTGTGACTTGACTAGCAGTTACACAGCTACAAGCTGGCCAAGAGAAAGAATGAGATAATCGCCAGAACACTCATGAATGTCCAGGTATCACTGTCGACCATTATGGTGACCGTAATAATATTAAGAATAACCACTTACCTTTACTGGACACTTAGCATGTAATAAGTCTTCTTCTAAGCATCTGCCTGGACATTACTGAATCACCACAATAACAGTGAGCTATGAGTGTTACCATCCCAGTATTACAGGAGAGGAAACCAAGTCCAGGAGGCTTAAATAGATTGTCAAAACAACATAGCTTGGAAGAGGCAGAGTCAGGATTACAAATAAACAGTGCTCGACACGTAGTCCTACAAATACTTATTAGAGTTGCTAAGGGTGGTAGTGAAAGAACTCAACTTAGAGTCAGATCACCTGGTAGTCTTAATATGTAGACAACACCTACCAATTAATGAAGGACAAGATGACTATTCCAACAGAGAAAGAAGCAAAAAATAGAAAATTCACATTAAATCTTGGGGCGCCTGGGTGGCTCAGTTGGTTAAGCGACTGCCTTCGGCTCAGGTCATGATCCTGGAGTCCCTGGATCGAGTCCCGCATCGGGCTCCCTGCTCGGCAGGGAGCCTGCTTCTGCCTCTGACCTTCCCCCCTCTCATGTGCTCTCTCTCTCTCATTCTCTCTGTCTCAAATAAATAAATAAAATCTTTAAAAAAAAAAAAAAAAACGAAAATTCACATTAAATCTTGACATGGGTCTGAAAAAAACGCACATAGGATTTAACTAGTATTTTATATTTGAAATTTACAATGTCATGATATTCTATCTTTTGCCTATCAAACTGACAAATGTCTCTTAAAATTGCAAAATCCAGTGTGGGTAAGAGTACACTCTCAGCCACCCTAGAAAAAGTATTGATTTATATAACATTTCTGGGGGTCAACCTGATGATATACATTGAAATCTTGAAAGTGGTTTATAACTTCTCTGGTAGTTTTAAAACATGGCTATAAATTCTTTGACACCCCTTCCACTGAGAGATAGGGGTCTATAGTCTCTCCTCTTTACACTGGGCCGGGATTATGACTGCTTCAACCAATAAAATACAGCAAAAGTGACACCATGTGACCTCCAAGGCTAGTTTATAAATCTCACATAATCTGCCTTGTGCCACTGACATACTCTTGGATCCCTACGCCAAGTCATGAAATTACCACCATACTGAGATCACCAGGCTGGAGAGGCCACATGTAGGAACAGCACTCACAGTCCTAGCTATTCCCACTCTTTGAGTCTGCCCGCTGAGATCCCAGACATCACAGAGCAGAGAACAACCATCTTGCCATGTCCTTACTGAATTCTTAACCTACCGCTTCCATGAGCATAATAAAATGGTGGTTGTTTAATGTGGCTAAGTAAAGGGTTGGTTTGTTACACAGCAATCAATAACTGGAAAAACCTCTAATGTTATAATTATTCTTCTGAAATCTATTCTAAGGGGATAATTAGAGATATGGACAAGAATTATATACAAAGATGTTTAAAATAGGGTAAATGGGACACACATTGGAATAATAAGGGCTTTCTTCATCCACATAATGAAATGTGGGAATTTAAAATCAGGTTTTAGAAAATTAATAATATGGGAAAATCTTCATAACATACTTTTAAGGAGGAATTTTATTATTTTTTTAAAAGGAGAAGTTTTAAAAGAACATAGAAGTTCACTTTTGTGGGGAAAAACATATATATATATATATATATATATATGCATTAAAACTGGATGAAAATATTCCAAAATTTAAATAGTGGTTATTTCTGAGTTATGATATTGTGGACAATTTTTATTCTCTTCTTGATGATCTTCTGTATTTCTAAAATTCCCTAAAATTCATAAAAGTAGTAGGCAATGTGCTAATAATACATGGCAGGACCTCATTAAATCTATGTAACCTTAAAAAAAAAAAATCTTATTGAAATCATGAGTTCAAATTCCAGAAACTTCTATCTTATTGTCTTGGGAAAGATTCTAAACTCCAAGTTCGTCATCTATAAAACAAAGAAAACAACATCTACTTTGAATGACTTTTATGGCCTTAAACCATATAATAACTAAACTCCTGGTATGGACCCATGTACCTGGTAGGATTTCAGTAAATGCCTACTTGAATTCAATGATAATCACTTTGTCTAACTTTCAAACACAATCAGATTGGGCATTTGAGATAAATATCTATACCTCCTATGTGGATAAAGAACATTAAGGTTTGGTCGCGGTTTCCACCACTCGTCCAAAATAAGTAGGATTTGGTGAAACTGGAAACTATTCTGCTTCTAATTGCTATGTGCTGACCTTATTGTCTATTACTACTGGTGACAGACAAGCACCAAGCTTTCCAGCTATGCCAAATGACAAACAAATACTTGGGATAAAATTAAGAGTCTAGACAGAAGTTAATTTTCCTCTCTGGATATGGAAGATAATCTGCTATTAATTGTCCCCCACCATAACCCTAAAGAAAGTCCTAGACCCAAAGCCTTCCAGTGAACTCTAAAGAATGATTTGTCTTATCTTCTTGGTTTATCTTCTCCTCCCCAGTACCAAGCCACATTGCTGTGACTTTGTTAACTCAACATTTGTTAAGTAGAGCCCAAGGGTGTTAGATGGTGAACCTAGGTTCAATAAAAGACCACAGGGAAATTGAAATAGAGAAGACTACGGCAGATCCTAGAGGAAGTACACAGTACATGCCCACAGATGCCACATGGGGAGGTCAAGGCAGGGTGCAGGCAGAGAGAGTGACAGACCCTAGAGCACATGCCTTTATTAGAGACCAGAGATAGAGTGCTTTAGGTTTCCCAGACTAAGGCCAGATTGGTCAATTCAAAAGAACAGAGTTTTGGTAAGCTCCAAGGGTGGTCTTATCTAAGGGATACAATAGGGAAAAGCCTCAAAGAGAATGTAATTCACAAGGGCTGCTGGAAAGTTGTATGAGGAGCTCACATTTGGTGTGATCCTGTGGGCTGTTTTCTACCAGCTGTTATCTAGAACATACATCTCTGGATGGGCTAGTGACAGTTCAAGGACCTTGCAGGCTGTCTGGCCACAGGAAATAGATGCCAAGGCAGCAATATCAATGGAGTGGTGTAGCTAAATTCTCCACACACATGTACATTCCTGATAATAGCTAATAACCATAGGAGCTCACCTCTGTGGAGAACCCCTCTGTGCCAGGCACTGTTCTCAGCCTCCATGTGGATTAGCTCATTTATCCCTCATGGTAACGTTATGAGGCAGGCATTCTTACCATCCCTGTTCCTCATGTGAGGAATCAGAAACACACAGGAGGTAAGTCACTTACCCTAATCAAACTCCAAAGCACATACTCTTTATCTCTCATCTCTGTACAATGATAGGATTATTCTATACAAAACTTGACATGGGAAGAAGAACATCAGACTCGATTATCCTTATCACTAGGGTGACACTTGACCCTAGAGCCTAACCCAAGTGCTGTTCATTCAGGAAGTGTTATAAATATAGAAAAAGAATAAGCACTCTTCTACCCTGACCCCTGGTTGACCCTCTACTCCCCTATGCCACTATCTTTTGTAGGATCCAAAGGTCCTTGGGCGTGTCCTATTAATCTGCATCCTCTGGGCCTGGTGCACCAACTACCCCATCTCAGGAGATTAATAAAAATTTGTTCAGCTGAATTAAAGAGGATCTACTCAAATTAGCATTCCTCCCTAATTCCTGCCTCTCAAGAGTTTCTCTTTGGAAGAAACACACACACACACACAAGTTGTTGAATAAATGCAGATCCATCAAGTATGCCATGATCTGGGTCTGGAGTTAATGCATGAGGAAACCTTAAACCTGACCTTTATAATTGAGTAGAGACTGACAAATGACATCCCTCATCCCCACCTGGGCTTTGAACCAATCAGATTCCAATTGGGAATAAGATAAGAATAAGACAGATAGAATCCAAATACGGTAACCACATTTTACTGATGATAAATTATTATCATTATTATGAAGCTGACATTGAAGAAAAGTGATTTACATTTGTGAATCAATGGGCTTCATGACCCCGAATTCCACAATTAAACTTACACACTCAGTTCTAGGAAGTGCTGCACCAGGACAGGATTCCCTCTGGGAGGCGAATTCAGGCACTTTATAAGCATGTCTTCCCCTAAAGAAGAAAGAAAGAATGGAATGCCACACCTCTTATCTCCTTCTAAGTCACCAACACAATTAAGTCACTCTCCCTCCCTCTGCTGGGGAGAGTAAGTAAGGGTGGGGAAAGACCACAGAATCCTGGCCCTCTACCTGCTAAGACTCTTGGGTGAATGAGAACCTGAAAGTCATGAGAGAAAGCTTTGGTATGACTGAGGACAGCTGACAGATTTCAGCATAGGGTTGAGCACTTAATTATTACAAATTATTTGTATCCCTATTGCTCTTTTATGTGTATAACATATATGTTTCACTAACATCAACAATTAAAAATTTTCAGTTTTAACTTTGGGCTGCGAACCCAAAAGAAAGTATTATGTAAACAGAGTCCTGTAAAAGCCCCACTCCTTATTGTGTCATACAACCCTGAAGTAGGCTGTAAGCTCTCTGAAAATACATTCTTTCACTTCACTGTACTCCCTAGAATATTCTGCATATGGTAATTTATTTATAAATGTTTTCCCATAGTGCATACATGAAGGAAGAAATAGTAAGCAAAAAATAAAAACAGAAACAGAACTCACTGGCTCTTCAACTTCTAACTCAGGGAGGGGGAAAATACAGGCAGCTCAATGTACAAATAGGTTGTACTCCAATCATTCATTCAATGTCATTGTGGGGTGCTAGGGAAAGATTTTCCCATAGAAGACCTATAGCATAGATTTTTGGATTTAGTTAAGATTCATCTGAATCTCAGAGGGAAGCCCTAACATCTCATGTCACAAAGAATACTCAAGCATTTCATTTCTGGACCTAGGATGGGGCACAAAATATAAAGAATGGAGCCGGGGGGAGAGCTATGGGAACTGGAGAGTGTGCGAAAAAGGCAGGGCACCATGAGTCTGGAGACCAGGAGAACAGTCCAGGGTTTTTACCTCTCCTCCTTCCTCCCACCGTTGCTACTTAGGCCAACTCTCCAACCCCAAATCATGCCCTAGCTCATCACTGGAAACAGGCGGGAAGTCAGAGACAGGGGCGATGAGTGGGAGGAGACAGCTCTGCAGAGGGAAAAGAGAGGAGAAAGAGGGAAAGAGGAAGCAGTATAGCCTCATAAAGAAAAGGAGACTCCCTGCAGTCAGCCATGGCTGGTGAGGTCTTTCCCACGAGGTCCAGTCGCTGAGCACACATGACTGAAGTAAACCTCTTCACACCACTTTGGATTCTAGCATGTTAGATATTTGATATCAAAACTAAAAACAAGCTGGAAAGAGTCAGGCCTTGGTTCCAAGTCCATCCTCATCACTTACCACCTGGGAGACTCTGGACAAACTATTTAACCTCGGCCTGGTCCACTGCAATAATTAAGTATTACTCCATGCCACGCAGAGTTCTAAGGACTTTACATGTATCATCCCATTTGATTCTCAAAAAAAATATTCTTAGGAAACAGAGGGCCAAGGAAGCTAAGCATCATGTACACTGATGCCACCCAAATCTCCCTTCATGGAAGGACCTGTTGCTCCAGCTGCTGGCAGAAAGCCTTCTACTCCCAGCCACTCAAGGATACCTCGTCAGCAGAACTACCTTGACTAAAGTCACTCCCCTTCTCAGGATGGCCCACCTCCAACGACCAACCGGACACTAAGTAACTTGCCCAAAGGCCCAAGGACCCATGGTGGGGATACAAACCCAAACAGAATGGCACCAGTGCCTGAGCCCCTGACTGCTCACTGCACTACCTCCCACTGTTAGACATTACTACTTCATTACCCTAAGAGTCCTAGCACAAGCTATATACCTCCTCTTATCCAGGCCTTTTCAGTAGGTAGATGGTTCCAGAAGAGAACCATCCGAACTGCCTCTGAACTGCTGCACAGAATTTGAACCTAACAAGAGAGAGGCATTCAGCCCTCTGTCTTTGGGGAGCAGATCTCATATTAATAGAATCCCTGCCAACTCCATCTATCTCCTCTTTTTCAAATTAATTTCGGGCATGCCAAGTCAGAGATGCAGCAAGAAGTTAAGATTTCCTGAGACCCCCAGATAAAGATTAGAAGGAAAGGAACTGAAATCCGCAAAGCAAACTCCTTCTTTGGCTCTGAAAACTGAGACCATTTTTAAATCTGGTGGAGGACTGTCTACCCAATCCAAGGAGCAGATGTTTAAAAGATTATTTTCGATAATACACAGGCCAACACATTTTCCAAGTTAGGATTTTCTTCCACGCTGTTGGTATCCTCAATTTGAGCAGGGAACCCAATTTCCACAATAAAGAAAGCTAAAACTGCCTGATGTTGATTTAAACAACTGGGAGTTCCTAAATACAGCACCTTGTTTTCTTTCTGCCTGTGCTGTGGGATTCACAGTCACCTCTTCTACTATTTAACAGTATTTCCTTTACAAACATGTCACACTCTCTGAATTGAACCTACTTAGCAAGCCAGAGCACATGATCCACAGAGCATTTCCCCACTTCCCCAACCCCCAACTCCATTCCTCTCAGTTGTCAGGGTAAAGTCATTTCCAAAAACCACGAGAGGATAAATGGACATTGGTCTTGGCCACACAGAAAAAAGTCGTACCTCCTCCATTTCCTAGTGTCTGACTTTCTTTAAGGGTTTCACCTATCTAGACCAAGTTCCATAGCGACCAAAGAGCCCCAGGTGAATCCAGCCTTGTCCCTTTCATTCTACTTTCCGGCTGTGTTGGTAATCAGGATGAGACACCACTGCAAAGCCATCTTAGATCTGCGACTCTGTGTGAAGTAACAGTGTTCGATCGTCACGCTTTGCATTTTCACCTCGCCTCTGATTGTTCTGCTCATGGCAGAGATGTAGCTTTGATGCAGACACTGCACTGGAGAAAAGAGGAAAAGTAGCAGAAAGGAGGGAGCAGGATTAGTAGCTCAAAAGCTTTGAAAAGCTTGATTTCACTGAAATGAAAACATGCCTTATCTACCTTCTTTAGACTTCACTGATTGTATTAATTCCAGATGAAAAGTAAGTCAGTAGGTGTCATTTTTTTTCTTCTCCACACTGGTGGAGTTTTTCTACAGGGAGCTTGTAAAGGAAAATTGTCTCTCTCCTAATGTTTCTAGGCAAAGCACTGAAGTACAATCCCACTGAAATCAAAGTGACAGCTAGAAGGCACCCCTAATCACCAGCTCTCTGAATTCTTTTAGGACTTGAATACAACTGTCAATTATCCAGTTCTCTTTGTAGACCAGAAAAGTAACAATAAATGCAAGGTCAAAATCAAGCTTGCAAAAAAAAAAAAACCCAAAAAAACAAACAAACACCATCACAATCCTTTCACATCCGACAGCAGTATCCAATGCCAGACCTGAGATCCAATGGTAAACTAAGGAATTAGGAAACATCACAAAGCCACTACAAAATAAAATGTTAGTAAATGTGTTTAATGCAAAGTCACATGGCCACAATTATCACATTTTCTAAACCAAAATGAACACATATCCAATACCTGATATGACCATAAAAATTACTTCAGTGACTCTCTACTGAGTGACTAACATGTGCTAGGCACTGTAGTCAGCACTGCAAAGTTGTGGACAAAATAGGCAGATATAAAATATAATATTCCATGATCAGAAGTGCTATGGGGAAGATGATCACCACTGTCACATCTCTTCATCCCCTTCATAACTAAATCAGAAGAAAATGATTGTTGTGAATTATACCAAGAAATACTTAGGAATTAAGAAATTCTACCAACCCCTTGAGGGGAGGGGCTGGGGGAAGCTGAAGGGGCTCATGCACGTTACTGTCATCTCGCTTCACTGACTGAATGATGGAGCTGGTTGCCCACCCACTCTAGCCTCCTCCTTTAGTGCCAAATCACATTTAAATCATTCTAGGCTGGGGATAATCTGTGCCACTTTTAGATGTCTTATGTGGCCTTTTAGGGAATTGGATTCTATCGGGCAAGAAAAGGGGCCTTCATGAAATCATCTGGGCCTGTCCATTGAACAGAGGACCAGAGAGAATAATGAAAAAATGATCAGACAAGAAGAAATGGAGTTGAGTCTCTTCTTCCACCAAGCCTTCAAGGCCAAAATTATTTCTGTCAGGGGAAATGAGAAAAGAATCACATGACTTACAAGCCCTGGCAGGGAGATCTTACAGGATGAAATGTGATTATTCAATATGGTTTTCAGGCAGCTAGAAGGAAGCAGTAAGCAGGTATCTATGCTTTTGTTACCTTGACACTTCGTGCTGCTTGTCTGAATTTTCCTTTCAATGCCCCCCCTTTCCTGTTGGCTGCTATGGCTTGTAATCAAAGTAGAAGCAGGGTTAGCAGCGTGGAATATGTGTCACTTGGATCGTTTATTACTGGGAAAATAGAGAGGAAAGGAAAACTGATTTTTTTTTCTCTCTCTCTCTGTAAATGCATTTCCTAAGCATCTTCAACCCACTCTGACAGTCTTATCTATCATCAATGTCTAGTTCTAAATCTCTGCATCCAAGTGCATTTTGTAGATGCCACACTAGTACTTAAAACTCAGCAGGGCCAAAAGTTGGCTCATGGTCTTCCCCATGCCCTGCAGACTGCTTCTCTTCATGTACCCTGTATCTCAGTGAAGGGCACCACCATCATGTCCAAAGTCACCCACCACTCAAGAAAACTACAACACAAACATGTAGTCACTTATAACAACACTTGAGAACCATAAGAAGACACTGCTGAAAGAAATTTAAAAGACAAAAATAAATGGAAAGACATCCCATGTTCATGGACTGAAAGACTTAATATTGTTAAGATGTCCGTACTACCCAAAGTGATCTACAGATTCAATGCAATTCCTATCAAGAGGCAGCCATAAAAAGGTGAGAAAGAGACTAAATTAGAGGCCACATTATCAGAAAAGAACTTAAAAAAAAAAAACTTAAAAGGCTAGAAGACTTGATTGAATGAGAGGAAATAATGAGGAGTGAAAAATGGCCCCTAACCTGACATGTGAGCCTCTCTAGCCCTTTTCTCCTGATATGTGACTTTGGGGAGGGGTCAGCTGTTGAAAAAGATTAAGGGAGTACATCTCCATATCTATTTCCTTGCCCCACCCTCAGTTAAAACCATTCTCCTTAGCCATGCTATTTTTTGCTTTCATTTTAAACGACTTTGATTTTTTTTTTATCTTCTGAGCTGTCACCAACTCTGCCTGATGAAAAATGTAATAATTAATTCTCTGTTCCTAGTTATTTATAAATATATTGAAAAATGCAATCCTCAGAATTGATGTGTTCAACATAAGCTTCCTTTCTCTCCACTTTTTAAACTGAAACCAATGCCCCATCTCTAACCACCAAATGAGCTGTTAAATGTTCAAAGCTGCACCTGTTCCACATAATGGGGAAAATGTCATAAAATGCCTTAAGAGAAATTGTACATTTCAGAATAATATGGAATATGGAGAACTATGGGGAATAAAGTCCTCCCACCTCAAGGGGAGAAGACATATAAGACTGCATTGTGCTTCCAGTAGACAACTTAGCAGGACCTGCACAAATGATTTTGTATTAATAACAAAGAGCTCCCCAAGTATTGCCCTCATTCCATTGAGCAATATGCCACAAAGCAGCTCTGACCAGCTGGAGAAAAAAGGAAGAATCTATAAGCCGGGGACACTTGAATCTCTGCTTTCACGTAGTTTATTCCTTGTAAGGGACCTCTGCTGCTTTGGCTCTAGGTGTGGGCACTCATCCTTACAAGCAAATACAACTGTGAAGCGTTTTCCTCTGTGTATAGTTAGATAATGAATTCTTCCTATTGCAAAGTGACCTCAAGAGCCTAAGACCTCATTTCATTTCTATTTGTGCCAATGAAACGCTTGACAAATTGCTCTTTTTAGAGTCATGTATAACTCTGAGGTTTATTCCTAAGCATTGTTGCTCTTCTGACAAGGACAAATCAGGCTGTAGGATTTGTTCCCTACCCTTTGCAGTGCCGGTGATTATGGAACCAGCTGAGTGGGATCAGCATTGAATATTTTTCTGTGATTCATTCACTTTGAGTACAATTAGTACAAAAATTACAAAGTCCTGGATAGGCTAAAACCACCAAATAGAGATCAAAGCTTACTTTTAAAAAAGTAAGCATGCAAAGATGCGTACACATGAAGAGTACTGTTTCAAGAGTATTCTTGAAATGTTAGCCATTCCTTATTCTCTAATACAAATAATTTCACATTTCTAGTCAGACCTATTGTTCTATGAGAGACATAAACAGAACAATGTTTCTGCTGGTGATCTTGGCAAACACTGATGCTCTCCTGCTAGAATTCTGTCATCTCTTTTTTGAACACAGGTGACAAACCAAATTTGCACATTGTTGATCTAAAACCCAAGTCTTTAACCTGAGCATAATGAAATCACATTAGGAGACATGCCTGTCCAAACACTACAGTAACTGTGCCAGGGCTGTTCGGAATAGCTGCCATTCACTCATCTCTCCTCAGGCTGAAATTATTTGAGCTTCACCTGTTCCCATCTCAAATTATCCTATAATTGCCTTTTCATATTATAGGGTTATACCAAAAGTAGCAACTGTACCAACTGGCACCCAGACATCAGGGACATGGAATTGGCTCTTCCTTTTTCCTCATCTCATATGCTCTGATCAGTGTTCACAGAATTATCCAAGGAAAAAAAAATTCGCCTTAAATCTAGACATGTGCCAAAGGAATCATCTAGCACATTCTTCAAGATGAAGTGCTCCTCAAAGACACAAAGCTTTACTTTTAAAAACTGCCAAGTTATTGGTTGTTTAGAAAACATACCTGCATAATTTGCTTCTTACTCTCCAAGGGAGAACACCAAAATTACATATTGATCATCATGCATTATTTTTAATATTTCCATCTAAATTATTTGAAAATTAAAAGCTACTCCCAAACTTCCCAACATTGACTTGGAAAAAAACCCTCATGCATTATCCTAAGGTGTGTCTGTCTCCAAATTTAAAAATAGTAACGCCTACTTTGTTTTCTTCATAAAAGACTGTTTAAGAATTAAATTGTGCTGGTTGGAGAATGAGTTAAATAGGTGATGGGGATTTAGGTATGCACTTGTGATGAGCTCTGGGTGTTGCATGGAAGAGTTGAATCACTATATTGTACACCTAAAACTAAGATTACACTATATGTTAACTAATAGGAATTTAAATAAAAACTTTTTTAAAAAGAATCAAGTTGTGAACACCTTTCCAAATAGGAAAAATGCTTTAAAATCTTATTTAAAAATGATCTCTGTTGTATATGTTTGTTAAGTATAGTCTTTTAAACTGATGGTTGCAGTTTTCAGAGAGCCAGGAAATGACAGGAACAACAAGCATGGGATCAATAATCCTCAACCTTGACAGCTTCAAGTCCCATGACCTGCGGCAAACATTTGACCTCTCTGAACTTGAATTTCCTCATCTTTAAACATGGGAATAACTGGATTTAATTTCCAACAGTATGGTGGGACAGATACTATGAACAGCCCTCCCACTGATAAAATAAAAAAATACTGAATAATATATATTAAAAACCAAAAAGTCTTTTAAATTTCATCACTGACCTGGCAAGCAAATAAGGACTCTTCAGAGCAGGAAAAAAGAAGTGAAAGCTGGAATTGAGAAAGGTGAATAGAACACTGAGGAAGATTTTCACCCTGAGGTCATCAAATTAACTTTATGATCTTAAGCCTTGGTTATGAAAGAAGAAAACAGTCCTAGAGCTACCTAGAGCTGTTTAATGGAAGACACCTGAGTAAGTTGGACTCCATAGGCCTATTTAAGAGTAAAATAGAAATAAACATTCCTTTCAGAAGGGGACAGAAAGGGAATTTAACATTCTCAACCTGGACATTGGTCTCCTCCATTATTTCATTATTACCACCAGCAACTGCACATGCTTCTCACCTGAGTTCTAACACTACCTTTGTGATCCAAAAAACATCAACCTAATTACTTAATTTCCTACCTAAGTAGTGTCATTAAACATCCATCAGAAACAAACACAAGTTCTATTTGGAGAGACGTGCATTTCTCTCAGACTACAAAAATCCCATCAAATAATTTTCTGAGGAATATAAGCTCACAATCCATAGAATAATATCACAAAACACACAAAGAAACAAGAACTACAAGAAATCAGACCTATAAAGATCTTACACACTAAAATTATCAAGTTTGGATTATAAAATAAGGATATTTAACAAATTTCAAGATATAAAAGAAAATATATGAGAAGAAAGTAAATATAAAATAAATGAAGCAGGGCGCCTGGGTGGCTCAGTTGGTTAAGCGACTGCCTTCGGCTCAGGTCATGATCCTGGAGTCCCGGGATCGAGTCCCGCATCGGGCTCCCTGCTCGGCAGGGAGTCTGCTTCTCCCTCTGACCCTCCCCCCTCTCATGTGCTTGCTCTCTCTCATTCTCTCTCTCTCAAACAAATAAATAAAATCTTTAAAAAAAAAAAAAAAAATGAAGCAATTTTGAAAAAATAAAACTTTGAGAATGAAAATTCAAATTCATTAAATTTTAAAATCAATGCATGAAATCAATGACAAATTAGACATAGTTGAAGAGAGAATCTGCAAACTAGAAGACAGATTTGAAGATATTCACAATGAAGCACAAATAGACAAAATAATACCAAAAGTAAATCAGAGGCTAAAAATCACAGAGGATAGAATGAAAAGGTCTACCATATTCTAATAAGATATCCAGCAAGAAAGAATGAATGAAAGAGATAAAATAAATAAAAAGACAGAATGACTGAGAGTCTTCCAGAATTGAAGTAAGATAATAAATGAGACTCAGGAAATGTAGTTAATGTCCAGAAGGGTAAGTTTTTAAAATCCAGATTTAAACCTATCATGGGGAAATTTGAAGATACTAAAGAAAAATAATATATTAAAATAAGTCAAAAGAGAAAAAACAAATTACCTACAGAGAATCTCACATCAAACTGATGGCAGATCCCTCAATACCAACAATGGAAGCCAGAAGACAGTGGAACAATATCTTTAAAATTCTAAGAAATTGAACTTCAAACAAATATTGTATAGTGAATACCCTTTAAAAAAAAGGGTGAAAAAAACTGAGTTTGGCAAAATAGACCCTCTAAAAGGAAATTCTAAAGGATGTCCTCCAGACAGAAAGAAAAAACAAAACTGTTAGGAAGATCAAAAATGTAAAATGGAATAATACAAAAGGGACAGGGTATATATGTGGACAAATCTCAACAACTACATAAAACAACAATATTATCTAAATTGAAAATAAAAAACTAAAATATAGTCCAACAATGGAGTATAAAGCAGATGGGAGATACCCAAAATTGAAGTATCCTCAGGTTCATGTATTATTCTGGAGAGTAAACATACTCATTTTAGGCAACACTAAGCATGTATATTCATTGACCTACTAAAACAAATAAACTGTATAATTTTTTTTATTATGTTATGTTAATCACCATACATTACATCATTACTTTTTGATGTAGTGTTCCATGATTCATTGTTTCCATATAACAATTTGGTGCTCCATTCAATACATGCCCTCTTTAATACCCATCATCGGGCTAACCCATCCCCCCAGCCCACTCCCATCTAGAACCCTCAGTTTGATTCTCAGAGACCATAGTCTCTCATGGTTTGTCTCTCCCTCTGATTCCCCCCCCCCTTCATTTTTCCCTTCCTACTATCTTCTTCTTTTTTTTTAAACATATAATGTATTAATTTTAATTTTAACATATAATGTATTAATTTTTTTAACATATAATGTATTAATTGTTTCAGAGGTACAGGTCTATGATTCAACAGTCTTGCACAATTCACAGCACTCACCATAGAACATAACCTCCCCAACGTCTATCACCTGGTCACCCCATCCCTCCCACCCCCACCACTCCAGCAACCCTCAGTATGTTTCCTGAGATTAAGAATTCCTCATATCAGTGAGATCATATGATACATGTCTTTCTCTGATTGACTTATTTCACTCAGCATAATACTCTCCAGTTCTATCCATATCATTGTAAATGGCAAGATTTCATTCCTTTAGATGGCTGCATATTAGTCCGGTGTGTGTGTGTGTGTGTGCGTGTGTGTGTGCGTGTGTGTGTATCTCACATCTTCTTTATCCATTCATCTGTCGATGAACATCTTGGCTCTTTCCATAGTTTGGCTATTGTGGACATTGCTGCTATAAACATCGGGGTGCACGTACCCCTTCGGATCACCACATTTGTATCTTTGGGGTAAATACCCAGTAGTGCAATTGCTGGATCATATGGTAGCTCTATTTTCAACTTTTTGAAGAACCTCCATACTGTTTTCCAGAGTGGCTGCACCAGCTTGCATTCCCACCAATAGTGTAGGAGGGTTCCCCTTTCTCCGCATCCCCGCCAACATCTGTCGTTTCCTGACTTGTTAATTTGAGCCATTCTGACTGGTGTGAGGTGGTATCTCATTGAGGTTTTGCTTTGGATTTCCCTGATGCCGAGCAATGTTGAACACTTTTTCAGGTGTCTGTTGGCCGTTTGGATGTATTCTTTGGAAAAATGTCTGTTCATGTCTTCTGCCCATTTCTTGATTGGATTCTTTGTTCTTTGGGTGTTGAGTTTGATAAGTTCTTTATAGATTTTGGATACTAGCCCTTTATCTGATATGTCATTTGCAAATATCTTCTCCCATTCTCTTGGTTGGCTTTTGGTTTTGTTGACTGTATCTTTTGCTGTGCAAAAGCTTTTTATCTGGATGAAGTCCCAATAGCCCTTGCTTCCCTAGACTTTGGTGATGTTTCTAGGAAGAAGTTGCTGTGGCTGAGGTCGAAGAGGTTGCTGCCTGTATTCTCCTTTAGGATGTTGATGGACTCCTGTCTCACATTGAGGTCTTTCAACCATTTGGAGTCTATTTTTGTGTATGGTGTAAGGAAATGGTCCAGTTCCATTCTTCTGCATGTGGCTGTCCAATTTTCCCAACACCATTTGTTGAAGAGACTGTCTTTGTTCCATTGGACATTCTTTCCTGCTTTGTCGAAGATTAGTTGACCATAGAGTTGAGGGTCCATTTCTGGGTTCTCTATTCTGTTCCATTGATCTATGTGTCTGTTTTTGTGCCAGTACCATGCTGTCTTGATGATGACAGCTTTGTAACAGAGCTGGAAGTCCGGAATTGTGATGCCGCCGGCTTTGCTTTTCTTTTTCAACATTCCTCTGGCTATGCGGGGTCTTTT
>NC_058409.1:12068322-12070898 GCF_002201575.2 Neomonachus schauinslandi
ATTTGTTCCATTTCTTTGAAAAAAGTGGATGGTATTTTGATGGGGATTGCATTGAATGTGTAGATTGCTCTAGGTAGCATTGACATCTTCACAATATTTGTTCTTCCAATCCATGAGCATGGAACATTTTTTCATTTCTTTGTGTCTTCCTCAATTTCTTTCATGAGTATTTTATAGTTTTCTGAGTATAGATTCTTTGCCTCTTTGGTTAGATTTATTCCTAGGTATCTTATGGTTTTGGGTGCAATTGTAAATGGGATTGACTCCTTAATTTCTCTTTCTTCTGTCTTGTTGGCGGTGTATAGGAATGCCACTGATTTCTGTGCATTGATTTTATATCCTGCCACTTGACTGAATTGCTGTATGAGTTCTAGCAGTTTTGGGGTGGAGTCTTCTGGGTTTTCCACATAAAGTATCATATCATCTGCAAAGAGTGAGAGTTTGACTTCTTCTTTGCTGATTTGGATGCTTTTCATTTCTTTTTGTTGTCTGTGGCTAGGACTTCTAGTACTATGCTGAATAGCAGTGGTGATAGTGGACATCCCTGCCATGTTCCTGACCTTAAGGGGAAAGCTCTCAGTTTTTCCACATTGAGAATGATATTCGCTGTGGGTTTTTCATAGATGGCTCTTATGATATTGAGGTATCAATATACCTCCATCCCTATACTCTGAAGAGTTTTGATCAAGAAAGGATGCTGTACTTTGTCAAACGCTTTTTCTGCATCTATGGAGAGGATCATATGGTTCTTGTTCTCTCTTTTATTAATGTATTGTATCACATTGATTGCTTTGCGGATGTTGAACCAACCTTGCAGCCCAGGGATAAATCCCACTTGGTCGTGGTGAATAATCCTTTTAATGTACTGTTGGATCCTATTGGCTAGTATTTGGGTGAGAATTTTTGCATCCATGTTCATCAGGGATATTGGTAATTCTCCTTTTTGGTGGGGTCTTTGTCTGGTTTGGGGATCAAGGTAATGCTGGCCTCATAAAACGAGTTTGGAAGTTTTCCTTCCATTTCTATTTTTTGGAACAGTTTCAGAAGAATAGGTATTAATTCTTCTTGAAATGTTTGGTAGAATTCCCCTGGGAAGCCATCTGGCCCTGGGCTTTTGTTTGTTGGGAGATTTTTGATGACTGCTTCAATTTCCTTAGTGGTTATAGGTCTGTTCAGGTTTTCTGTTTCTTCCTGGTTCAGTTCTGGTAGTTGCTACATCTCTAGGAATGCATCCATTTCTTCCAGGTTATCTAATTTGCTGGCATAGAGTTGCTCATAATATGTTCTTATAATTGTTTGTATTTCTTTAGTGTTGGTTGTGATCTCTTTCATTCATGATTTTATTTATTTGGGTCCTTTCTCTTTTCTTTTTGGTAAGTCTGGCCAGGGGTTTATCAATCTTATTAATTCTTTCAAAGAACCAGCTCCTAGTTTTGTTGATCTGTTCCACTGTCCTTTTGGTTTCTATTTCATTGATTTCTGCTCTCATCTTTATTATTTCTCTTCTCCTGCTGGGTTTAGACTTTCTTTGCTGTTCTTTCTCTAGCTCCTTTAGGTGTAGGGTTAGGTTGTGTACTTGAGACCTTTCTTGTTTCTTGAGAAAGGCTTGTATTTCTATATACTTTCCTCTTAGGACTGCCTTTGCTGCATCCCAAAGATTTTGAACAGTTGTGTTTTCATTTTCATTGGTTTCCATGAATTTTTTTAATTCTTCTTTAATTTCCTGGTTGATCCATTCATTTTTTAGTAGGATGCTCTTTAGCCTCCATGTATTTGAGTTCTTTCCGACTTTCCTCTTGTGATTGAGTTCTAATTTCAAAGCACTGTGGTCCAAAAATATGAAGAGAATGATCCCAATCTTTTGTTGTACCGGTTGAGACCTGATTTGTGACCTAGGATGTGATCTACTCTGGAAAATGTTCCATGGGCACTAGAGAAGAATGTGTATTCCATTGCTTTGGGATGGAATGTTCTGAATATGTCTGTGCAGTCCATTTGGTCCAGTGTGTCATTTAAAGTCTTTATTTCCTTGTTGATCTTTTGGTTAGATGATCTGTCCATTTCAGTGAATGGGGTGTTAAAGTCCCCCACTATTATTGTATTGTTGCCGATGTGTTTCTTTGCTTTTGTTATGAACTGGCTTATATAACTCGTTGCTCCCATGTTAGGGGCATAGATATTTACAATTGTTAGATCTTCTTGTTGGATAGACCCTTTAAGTAGGATATAGTGTCCTTCCTCATCTCTTATTATAGTCTTTGCTTTAAAATCTAATTTGCCTGATATAAGGATTGCCACCCCAGCTTTCTTTTGGTGTCCATTAGCATGGTAAATGGTTTTCCACCCC
This sequence comes from Neomonachus schauinslandi, assembly GCF_002201575.2. NCBI lineage: Eukaryota > Metazoa > Chordata > Mammalia > Carnivora > Phocidae > Neomonachus > Neomonachus schauinslandi. Next base: position 12,070,670 of record NC_058409.1, read on the forward strand.
CTCACTTTCCATCTGGGGGTGTCTTTGAGTCTAAAATGAGTCTCTTGCAGACAGCATATCGATGGGTCTTGTTTTTTTATCCAATCTGATAGCCTGTGTCTTTTGATTGGGGCATTTAGCCCATTTACATTCAGGGTAACTATTGAAAGATAGGAATTTAGTGCCATTGTTATTGCCTAAGGTGACTGTTACTGTATATTGTCTGTGTTCCTTTCTGGTCTATGTTGTT
>NC_058409.1:12071298-12089223 GCF_002201575.2 Neomonachus schauinslandi
TTTTTGTTTGTCCTGGAAGCTTTTTATCTCTCCTATTTTCAGTGACAGCCTAGCTGGATATAGTATTCTTGGCTGCATATTTTTCTCATTTAGTGCTCTGAATATATCCTGCCAGTCCTTTCTGGCCTGCCAGGTCTCTGTGGATAGGTCTGTTGCCAATCTAATGTTCCTACCATTGTAGGTTACAGGTCTCTTCTCCCGAGCTGCTTTCAGGATTTTCTCTTTGTCTCTGAGACTTGTAAGTTTTACTATTAGATGTTGGGGTGTTGACCTATTTTTATTGATTTTGAGGGGGGTTCTCTGTGCCTCCTGGATTTTGATCTGTTTCCTTCCCCAAATTAGGGAAGTTCTCTGCTATAATTTGCTCCAATATACCTTCTGCCCCTCTCTCTCTTTCTTCTTCTTCTGGGATCCCAATCATTCCAATGTTGTTTTGTCTTATGGTATCGCTTATCTCTCGAATTCTGCCCTCATGATCCAGTAGTTGTTTATCTCTCTTTTTCTCAGCTCCTTTATTTTCCATCATTTGGTCTTCTATCTCACTGATTCTCTCTTCTGCCTCATTTATCCTAGCAGTTAGAGCCTACATTTTTTATCGCACCTCATTAATAGCCTTTTTGATTTCGACTTGGTTAGATTTTAGTTCTTTTATTTCTCCAGAAAGGGTTTCTCTAAAATCTTCCATGCTTTTTTCAAGCCCGGCTAGTATCTTTATAATCATCATTCTGAACTCTAGTTCCAACATCTTACTAATGTCTGTATTGATTAGGTCCCTGGCAGTCAGTACTGCCTATTGTTCTTTTTTTTTGAGGTGATTTTTTCCATCTTGTCATTTTGTCCAGAGGAGAATAGATGAATGAGAGAACAAAATGCTAACAGGGTAACAACGACCCCAGAAAAATATACACTAAACAAATCAGAAGAGACCTGTAACTAGGGGAAAAGAAAGGGAAAGAAAGAAAAAAGAAAAAGATAAAAAAAAAAGAATATGATCAAATATGATCAGGCTGGTGAATAGATCAGTGCCACACACTAGATTTGGGGTGTATTTTGGTCTGTTAGAGGAAACTCCCTCCCAAAATTTTAAAGAAAGAAAAGCTTATATATGTACAAAAATAAGGGCAAATATGATGAAAGGATGGAATATGACTGTAAAGATGAAAATTATAAAAGATTTTATAAAAGGAATTGATAAGATAATAAGTTGGTTGAAAAAAGAAAGAAGGGAAATTAAAAAAAAGGGGGGGAGAGAATGTGATCAGGCAGGAGACTAGAACAGAGCCACACACTAGAGATTTAGGGTATATTTTGGTCTGTTATAAGAAACTGTATCCCAAAATTTTAAAGAGAGAATTTATATATATACCAAAAATAGGGTTAATGACTATGAAGGGACAGAATATGACTCTAAAAATGAAAAATAAAAAAGATTTTTTAAAAAGGGATTGATAAGATGTTGGTTGAAAAAGGGAAAAAGAAAAATTCAAAAAAGAAAAAGGAAAAGAAAAAAAAGAAAATTAAAAACATTAACTTTGAAAGACTAAAGAATCGGGGGGAAAAGCCATGAATTCTATGGCCAGTATTCCCCTAGTGCTGGAGTTCTGCCATTCTCATTGATCAGTAAACTTGATCTTTACTGGCTGTTCTTGCTGATCTTCTGGGGGAGGAGCCCGTTGCAGTGGTTCCCAAATGTCTTTGCTGGAGGCAGAATTGCCCCACCCTTGCTGGGTCTGGGCTAAGTAATCTGCTCGGGTTTGCTCTCGGGAGCTTTTGTTCCCTGCAAGCTTTCCATACAGCTATGGAGGATGAGAGTGAAATGGCAGCCTCCCAATCTCCACCCCAGAGGAGCCAAGAACTCGGGGCCCCACTCCTCAGTGAGCCCCAGAGAAAAGCAGTCAGTCACTCCCGTCTCCCCGGTCTCCAGCCGCACTCCGTGCTCACCCGGCCTGTGACCGCGCGTTTCTATCTCTGGCTCACGACCCCATGTGGAGTCTCCAAACCCAGCAGATCCCTGCGGTGCACTCCCGTGCCGCTCCTCCCGGGGCAGGAAGGGGAGTCTCCCCGGATCTGCCGCTTGTTGGGTCCCTGCTGGAGGAGCAGTGGCCCGACTGTGCCGCGGATCACGGTTTATGACAACCCCAAGCTAATAGCCCATGCCTCGGCTCCGTCTCTGCTGCTGGCTTCCCCACTCCGATACCTGGGAGCTCTGCCACACTCAGGCACCCCCGGTCTTTCTCTGACCCCGAGGGTCCCAAGACTACACTGTCCCAGCGAGTGTTCCACCCCCCGCTTAGCCACTGGAGCGATGTCCCTCAGCAGAGCCAACTTCTAAAATATCTGATTTTGTGCTCTGCTGCTCTACCACTTGCTGGAACCGGCCTACGGAGGCCCCCTCCCCCGCTGTCTATCCTCCCGAATATCGCCTCGGATTCACTTCTCCACACATCCTACCTTCCAGAAAGTGGTCGCTTTTCTGATGAAAGAGTTGTTGCTCTTCTTTTCTTCGATCTCCTGTTGAGTTTGTAGGTGTTCAGAATGGTTTGATCCCTACCCAGCTGAATTCCTGGGACCAGACAAAATCCAGGTCTCCTACTCCTCCGCCATCTTGCTCCTCCCCCTAGACTGTATAATTTTCAAATGAGAATATGAAGGTGGAAGGTGAAAGAAGGAAAGAAAGTGAATCCAAAAGGAGAAAAGAAAGGAATAAAAAGGGGAAAAAATATAGAAAACGCAGGGCAAATAGAAAGCATAAAACAAGTTGGTAGAAATAAAAACAGAGCATCTATTATTACAAAGCATTTACTCAGAGCATATTCTCTGACCATGATGCCACTGTGTTAAATATCAACAACAGAATGATAAATAGAAAAATTGCATAGGTGTGAAAATTTAAAAACACATTTTTAAATAACATGTAAGTTAAAAATAAATCACAAAATGTTTAAATTACTATATATCAAAATACTGCATATCAAAATATACATGATGAAGCTAAATCGTACTTAAAAGTGGATTGTATAGCTTCAAGAGCTTACATAAGAAAAGAAGAAAAGCTAAAAAAAAGAAAAGATAAGCTAAAAATTAATGAATTAATAAGCATATAATTTAAGAATTTGGTAAAAAGAATTCTAACCACACTCCAAAAAAATAGATAGAAGGAAAAATAGACAAAATAAAAAAACATAAAATCAACATAGCCAAAACTGATTCTTAGAAAAGACATAGTAGATAAATATCTGACATCGTTCATCATAAAAAAGAAAAGGTACAAATAATAGCAACCCAAATGAAAAGGGAGATATAGCACCAAGAAAAATTATAAAAGAATACTATGAAGAAGCTTTTATAATACTATAAAAAATGTGCCAACATAGGTAAAAACTGTTAAATTCCTAGAAAAACATGTAACATACCAAACTGATTCCAAAGTATGTGGAAAATCTGATTTCCCATAACCATTAAATAAGTCAAATCAGGAAATTAGAATATCCCAAGAGCATTCAGTACAGCATCTCATATCACAGATAAAGAAGCTCACATAAAGGTTTCACCACTGGCCTGAGATCGGCAGTTACAGCAGCACCAAGACTAGACCCCACACATCCCAATGCCTACACTAAGTATTGGGTTAGTGCACTGCATGTATTTCATGAATTTAAGATGGAAGAAATTTCTGCCTTCAACACTGGGAAGATTTTCTGAAACATAACATCACTAAGTCCATATGGGGTATAGCAAAGGAATGAGAATGCCCACCTGGAACTCCAGACAATTATCTATGGTGGACCACACAGTAGAGTTGCTCACTAACCTTGCCTCAGTTGATCAACTTGGGAAATTTTTCTCATATATCTTTTTTCTACTTGTGTTTGGTTTAAGGAGAATCACTGCGGAAATTCTTTCTCTTTAGGGACCTATCACTTTAAAGAGGTTTCATAAAGGACACTAAATAATCTGACTACGAAAAAAAAATCTCCTAAAAAAACACTAGATAGATAAATTTACAGGTAAGTTATTTTAAAAATTACATTCTGACATGAACTCTGCCAGAATAAAGAAAAAGAGGAAAAATTTCCCAATTCATTTAATGATTGTAGCAAAACCCTTGATGACAAAAGCAGAAAAGGACAGTACACCTAAGTAATGTCAATTTCACCCATAATTATAGATAATAAAAATCTAAAATAAGAATAATAACTAACAAAATCCACCAATGTATAATGATGTGATAATAATGATAAATTTGAGTTTATCACAGAAATGCAAGGTTGGTTTAATATAAGAAAAACCAATTAATATAATTCATTACATGAGCAGAGTAAAAGGAAAAAAAAAATCATGTTGTTACACGATGAGTTCCCCAAGAGTAGACACTGCAGCTGACTTTGGGGTGTTGAATGTTTATTAGAAATCCACACCCATGAAAGAAAGGAAGGAACAGCAGGATTGGGCAGAGAGGCAACTCACACTGCAGTGTAGACCCCACAAAACCTTGGCCAACCAGCAGTTATCCCACATCAGAGGGAACTGGGCCTTCATTCCTCACCTTGCTCAGTCATGGACACAGGCTACCCTGGAAAGGGGGTGAGCCTGAGCCAGGGGCCATATAAAATCTGACTGACAGAGGTCCTCTGCTGCCCACATGGCCTTACCTAGAGAAGAAGTCCTTTTGTGAGGGTGACTCTGGCAACACCTCTTCATATCTAACACACACCTCCGTAGATAAAGAAGAAACTTCCCATATAGTTCAACATCTCTTTGTCATCAAGAAAACTTAATCAAAGCAAATGGAGGGGAAACTTCCTGAATATGATAAAAAGAACCTACAAAAAGCCCACAGAAAACATACATAATGGCAAAACTGAAAACAATTCCATTAAAATCAAGAATAATACAAAGATGCCCATTATTTACATTATTATTTTCCCATAATGTGCTAGAGGTCCCAGTCAGCACATTATAGTAAGGAAAATAAATAGATAAGGACTAGAAAAGAAGAAACAGTCTGTCATTATTTACAGATAATTTCATTTTTCATGTATAAAACCCAAGAGAATCAGATGAATTATTAGTGTAGCTAGACAGAAATCAATATATACAATTCTACCATTTTACTTTACACACACACACACAAACCATTTAACTAATGCTTTTTTAAGACCATTTAAAATAGCATTTACAACACCAACAAAAATATAAAGTTCCTAGAAATAAATGTAATGAAAGATATGTGAGCACCTTATGTGTAAAAAAGTAAAACTTTTTTAAATGAAATTAAAGATCTAAGTCAATAGAAGAATATAATATTTCACAGTTAGAAAGACTTGAAGTCATAAATAAACTTAAATTGGTCTGAGAAAAATTAAGTCCAATAAAAATTCAGGCTTTTTGCAAAACTTTATGAGCTGGTTCTAAAATTTACATAAAAAAACAGAGATCTAAAGTAGCCAGGACATTCATGAAGAAGAATAATGTAAAGGGTTGCCTTGCCAGATATCAATATGTATTACCAAAGGGGAAAATATGATCTTGAAACCAGAAAGATTTCTTTAAAAAGACACACACAAACACACATACACACACACACACACACACACACAAATCATAAAAAAATTAATAGATTTGATTAAATTAAAATTAAAAACTTTAGGCAGAAAGATACCATAAAGAAAATAAAAAGGCAAACTACAAATTGGAAGAAAATTTGTAGCACATAGAAATAACCAAGGATTTATATCCAGAATATATAAAGAACTCCAAAATCAACTAGAAAAACACAAAAAGTGGGACAACAGGGAAAAGACGGGAGCAGTCACTTTACAGAAGAGGAAATACAAACATCAGAAAAGATGCTCAACCTGAACCCCATTAAATGCAAATCAGGACCACAAAAAAAAATACTATTTTAGGCCCATCAGATAGGCAAAAATTAAAAAGTCTAAAAATGTCAAAAGTTAGCAAATATTTAAACCAATAGAAATTTATACACTGCTGGTGGAAGTGTAAATGTGTGCAATTGCTCTGGGAAATAATTTGGCATTATTGCATACATGTGTATTGTATATATGCATATCCAACAATCCCTAAGTACCTACATACAGTTCTCATCTAGCAAGCTACAGCAAGAGACCTTTTTGTAGCTCATAATAACATTTTTTGTAATAGGGAAGAAAAAGGAAACCAGTCCCTCTAGTCATACCAGTAGGTAGGGAGACAAATTGGAGAATTTTTAATCAATAAAATACTGTAGAAGTAGTACTAGCAATAGGAAATAAATAATTATAGGCATGCCCATCCACATAGATAAATCTCCAAAAACTACAAAACTCATCAAAACCACAAGTCAAGAAGACTACATACGGTATAATTTCTTATACATAAAATTCAAAACCTGCAACACTCAACAACAAAATTTTACATATTCAAACAAAACAAAAGAATAACAAATTCAAAATTAAGCATATCCATTTCTTCTGAAAGGCCAGGGAAATAATAAAAAAAATTTTATTAACATATAATGTATTATTTGTTTCAGGGTAAAGGTCTGTGATTCATCAGTCTTACACAATTAACAGCACTCACCATAGTACCTACCCTTCGAAAGTACTGAAACATTCCATATCTTTAACTGAGTAGTACTCACATATGTGTGCTATGGTGTTACTTTTAATACCTTCCATGTATATTGTAGTATTCCTTTGTAGCTGCTCAGTATTTAATAAAATTATTTATATGGGATAATAACACTTAGCTACCTACATGTCGGGATACCGTGGTATTGTCTGATGATGGTGGAATGTTGCAATCTGTTAATTCAATCATATGTAAAAATGATGAATGTATAAAAACACACATCTCATGTTAGATTTACAATACTAATAATGTGTCTCATCATTTGTAATGCTTGGACCATGAGCCAGGAGAGCTTTGGTCAGGAAATGGAAGAATGGATTAAAAGGGGACAGAGAGGCCCAGGCATTGCAGAAATGAAGACATGTGAGCACAAGAGACAACCCAAGAGAAGTGTGCTGAATTCTGGAACAGTTAGAGGCTCTGAGTTCTAGAGGGGGGGGAAAGAACCCACTCAGATGAAAAAGCAGCCACTCAGGAAATGCCCCAGCCTGGTTCCCATGGCAGCCAGGTTTGAGGCCCCAGGAACCTACAGGAGTGACCCTGCAGAGAGAGAAGAATCTGGGGAGACCAGGCGTACAACAGGAAAAAGCTAAAAAGTAAAAGTAGGTGATGCACAGAGTCAGGGAGGAGAAAAACATAAGCTAGAAAAGCCCAGAGCTCTCCTACATTAAACGTCTGTGGCACTTTCAATCAACAACTGTCACATAGCTACGTGAGAAAGGAAAACAGGAAAGTACTAAGGTAATTTCTCAGGCTATAGTCTGAGAAAGTGAAAGACAGAGGCAGTATACCAGTGACCTTGGCCCACAGATATGTTCTGGTTGGTCTGCTCTCAAGGTGTTTTTTTGTTGTTGTTGTTTTTAATTTGGATTAGTCACCAACATTTAAAACCCAGATTTCTAATATGAGTGGAAACCAGAAGGTATGGCAGCACAGGGCCTGGAGGAGGAAAGGCCAACAGTCAGCTGGAATGGATTAGCCACTGCCCGCTTCACTGACACCCTGCGGTTCACTGACACCCAGGTGACCCCGCTCGCTCGGGGTTCCCTGCTGCTCCCTGTCAGTGTGTGATTTTGGTGACCTCATCTGTAACTCTAGGAAAACAACAGAGACAACTGTAAGTACAAAAATGAGTCTCCCAGGATGGGTGCTTGGAGGGTGGGAGGGCAGCCTTTCATCCCAAAAATGGGAGAGATAGGAACAGGCTATATTGGAATTCTCCCAGCTCATCTTACAGTTTTAATTTCATGTGCATACATTTATCATTTCCACTCCACTGAGAGCAATAAAACAAGAATATGGGATTACAGAACAGTTTCATTTTCAGACGTTTGATGACCCTTTTACATGTTTCATTTTTCTTGATATTATTTGTCTTGACCTTATGAACGTCCAACCTGAGCAGCTGCTCTTTGGGGATGCTGTCATGGATGACCACAAGCTGGGGACCAGACACGAGGGAAACACAGGAGGCAACCATTCAGTGCACCTGTCATCTACTTGGGACCAAAAGGCACTGCCAACCCAGCCTAGGAGGCAGCCACAAAGAACAAGGAGGTTCTGGAGTGAAAACAGAGGACAGAGCAGGGATCTAGGAAGTGCTACACTACTGACTTCAGCACATGTCAGAGAATGTACAGTAATGTTCAGGTCTTTCAGGATATACAAATGCACCCAGCATTCACTGTGCCTGGAGCCAAGATAAATTCACTCCTACAGAAGACCAAATTATTTTTTTTGCATTTTTTTAAAAAAAATTTTTATTAACATATAATGTATTATTTGTTTCAAGGGTACAGGTCTGTGATTCAACAGTCTTACACAATTCACAGTGCTCACCATAGTACCTACCCTCCCCAGTGTCCATCACCCAGCCACCCCATCCCTCCCACCCCCCTTCACTCCAGCAACCCTCAGTTTGTTTCCTGAGATTAAGAGTCTCTCATGGTTTGTCTCCCTTTCCAGTTTCATCTTGTTTCATTTTTCCCTCACTTCCCCTATGATCCTCTGTCTTGTTTCTCAAATTCCTCATATCAGTGAGATCATATGATACTTGTCTTTCTCTGATTGACTTATTTTGCTTAGCATAATACCCTCTAGTTTCATCCATGTCATTGCAAATGGCAAGATTTCATTTTTTTTATGGCTGCATATTATTCCATTGTATATATACACCACATCTTTTTTATCCATTCATCTGTTGATGGACATCTAGGTTCTTTCCATAGTTTGGCTATTGTGGACATTGCTGCTATAAACATTGGGGTGCATGTGCCCCTTCAGATCACTACATTTGTATCTTTGGGGTAAATACCCGGTAGTGCAATTGCTGGATTGTATGGTAGGTCTATTTTCAACTTTTTGAGGAACCTCCATACTGTTTTCCAGAGTGGCTGCACCAGCTTGCATCCCCACCAACAGTGTAGGAGGGTTCCCCTTTCTCTGCATCCCCGCCAACATCTGTCGTTTCCTGACTTGTTAATTTTAGCCATTCTGACTGGTGTGAGGTGGTATCTCATTGAGGTTTTGATTTGAATTTCCTTGATGCCAAGTGACGTTGAGCACTTTTTCATGTGTCTATTGGCCATTTGGATGTCTTCTTTGCAGAAATGTCTGTTCATGCAGAAGACCAAATTATAGAAACCCACCTAAGAAAATATCAGGGCCAAGAAGAAAGGTGAATGGGGAGAAGCAAATACAAATGACTAGGTCTTCTTGGTAATACCTCCTTGCTGATGTGGTGTATCAGTAGAAACCCAGACTTTTGGGGTGACCCAGAAACCCAACAAGGTGGTTTTGAGGGACTGTTTGCATTTCAACACATGTTTCCCCCTTGTTGGGAGACTCCCAAGTTTATCCACTGGAACCCATATCCACTTTAAGTGGCCCTGCAGTGTAATTCCATAAAACAGAGAACAAGAGGACTACTTTCTCCCACAAACTAAATTCTCCAGGGTTCTACATTAGGTACTTACAAAAATTCCTAAAATTTGTATTATCACTCATTATATTACAGCAAGAAAGCATGTAGACCATCTTAGTCTAGAGAAGTATCAGGGCCAGGTGGCATTTCTAGAAGTTGAAAGAATGCACTTACTGGAGCACACATTGCAGTGGTCAAACCAGCAACAATATGATTGTAGGGCTATTAATAGGAGGAGAGAACCATATTAAAAATCTGAAGATTTAATCTCTAATTTAGATCCAGCTCTGCCAATGAATAGCCAAGTGATCTTGGGCAATAACTTCACCTCTCTGAACCTCAGTTTAAACATCCATAAAATGAGAATAAGAAAAACTGAGCCATGTACCTACCAGGGTTATTGGAGGATCCAATAAAATAAAGCATGAGAATACATTTCAGAAGACGTAAAATGCCTCCCACATGTAGAAGAATATTAGTGGGCCATTTCAGGTGATCCCTTGCACTCATGCCAGCTTCATTAGGTTGCTTGATAGGAAAGCACACAACAGGTACAGAAAAAGCCAATATCAATTGTCCCAGGGAAGACTGTAGTCATAAAATAGGTGTGATGGTTAATTTTATGTGTCAATCTCACTGGACACAGGGTGTCCAGATTAAACATTATTTTGGGGTGTGTCTGTGAGGGTGTTTCAGGATGAGATTAACATTTTAATAGATGGGACTCAATAAAGTAGATTGCACTCCCCAATGTGAGTGGCCATCATCCAATACCCTGAGGGCCTAAACAGAACAAGAGGCAGAAGGAGGAGGAATTCATCCCTTTTTTCCCCCTGCCTCACTGCTTGAATTGGGACATCTCATCTCATCTTCTTCAGCCCCTGGACTGGGATTTACACCATTGGCTCCCTCAGGTCTTCGGATTCAGACTGAACTACCCCACCAGCTTTCCTGAGTCCCCAGGCTGCAGATGGCAGATGGAAGGACCTCTCGGCCCCCGTAACTACACAAGCTGATTCTGCATGATAAATCTCTCTCCCCCCACTCAGTCTCATATCTCTCTGTACACACACACACACATCCTATTATATATATAAATCCTGTTAGTTCTGTTTCTCTGATGAACCCTGACTAATACAATAGGCAACACCCAAACCCTGGGTAATCTGCTCAAATCAGATCAAAGAAAAGTGGAACTGGACATCATCCTTCTGAAGCGGTCTTGGCTGGCAATGAGTATTCACAGCCTCAGCACCTCAGGGCAAGACAGGCCTCCTGCTGTTCCCCATTTCCTACCACATCAAAGCCCAGGACTACACATCCACTAAATAGTATGCAAAATGTTTCAGAAAAAAAGTATGGGTTCTATCCCTCTGAATTAGATCTCTTGTGTTTTGAAAATTTTACAAGTTTCAGTTTGGACATGGAGCCAGTAGTAGGCACACACCTAGTCTGAAACTTCAACGAGCATTTCAGACGTCCTCAGAACAACTGTGACTCTTTTAACTAAGTCAGACAGTGCAGTATCTAGCTAAACTAGACCTTAGTAAAATCACCAACTGAAAACAAAAATAATTTTAAAAAGATGCTTCCTTTTCAGATGCTGGCTTTCAAAATATTATGTGCTTTGGCCAAGATATTTTAAGTGCTTTGATTAAAACACTGACAAACACAAAAATTTTAAATGATCCCTATTTTCAAGTTGCATAACTGAATTTTTAAATATGTTATTATTTAATATTTTGATATATGTAAAAGAATACATGTGAAACATACATAAGCTCTGGAGCATAATAATAAAAAGAGCACACATTAGCCTGATATCCAATTTAAGAACTAGACCTTGTTTTAGTAATAGGAGGAGAGGGAATAAAAATAATGATTCAGGATCTTGCAATTCCTGAAGGTCATCATTGTAAACATCAGAATGCTAGGCAAATCCTCAAGTGGCTGAAAATTGTTTCCTCATACTCACTCTACTTTTCTTTATCCTTTCCAGGGGTATACAAGTTTTAAAATACAAATGGCTAGATGAAGAAATGCCTAAATCAAAGGAATGGCTCTCTGTGGACAGCACTCAGACACCAGTAATGGACCAAGTGGTGAGACATCTTTGCAGAAGAAGCCCTTTTATACGTAAGCAACTGCCACCTTCATCTGTTAAGAAAACCAATAAATAAGAACTTTGTGGGCAAAAACTCTAGGTGACACAACTCTAAATTTCAGGTCTCTTCAAGTTTAAACATGATGAACTGAGAGCCCAGCTAAAAACAGACAACTGAGTCAAGTACTGTACATTCCCCTTATCTGCAGGGAATATGTCGCAAGACACCAGTGCATGCCTGAAAACACAGCACGGAGCCCTACACATCCTATGCTGTTTCCTATACGTACATACCTGTGATAAAGTTTAATTTATAAATTAGGCACAGTAAGAGATTAACAACAATAACTAATAATAAAATAGAACAATACAACAATATATTGTAATAAAAGTTATGTGAATGAGAGAGAAGGGCTCTCTCGCCCCCTCAAAATATCGTACCACACTGTACTCACCTTTCTTCTTATGGTGGTATGAGATGATACAATGCCTATGTGATGAGATGAAGAGAGGTGAATGAAATGGGCATTGTGTTGGAGCATTAGGCTACAACTATTGACCCTCTGACCATACATCAGAAAGAGGATCATCTGCTTCCAGATAATGGTTGATGGTGCGTAACTGAAACTGCAGAAAGCAAAGTCGCAGATAAGGGACTACTATATCATAAAATCTTGATTTGCAAACTACTCTCCACAAGAGAGAAATTAATACAGGGCTACAAGTGGCAGTAAGTTAGAGAGTCAGGCCCAACCCTGACTCTAGTTCTACACATTGTCACTCTCAACTGCTCAGCCGTGGATAGAAACGTACTTAGGTCTCTTCTTAAAGTGAACACTTCTAGATCATATGCATTGTTCTGAGTGGCTCTCCTACCCTTAACTGTTTCACCTGTTCTAGCTCCACATAAAGGAGACACCACTGAACTCCATTATAGCCTGTCAGTACAGAGATCTTAGTGCAGTAGAAGATCCAATAGACTACAGGCAAAATTCAACCTGCATGACCTTGGGAAATTTATCACCCTCGCACACTTTTCAATTTCCTCCTAAGAAACATTGGAGGACAAGACTAGATAAATTCTTAAGTCCATTCCATAATCCCCAAATTCTGAAACTGCCTTTGATTCTAACATTTAATCTATTTGTTAAAAGAAATGATTTTTTGCTCTCCTGAAATCTGAGTGGAAAGAAAACTTCCCACCCTGTCTGCCTTGCAATCTTCTCTAATTTAATCCTTCTCTTTCCTAAATTCCAACGGGTCTGTGGATTCTCATTGGGATTAGAAATAAATGCTCCTGAAACAGCAACCAATACCTAAAACAAAAAAAGAAGCTATGGCAAGGAATCTAGCATCCTTATGATTAACTTTTCCCCAAAAGAAAAACAAAGTTTACCTTTTTTTGTTCCACTTGATAAACACAATCAACCAGCACTTCTTTTGAAGCTTATCAGTGTGGTAAGACCACTTTTTACTAAGCCTTGTATTAAAAAATAACTAATTAACTCTACTCTCAAGACCCTTCAATTTTAAGTAATTATATTCTACTAAGAGAAAATGTTTCTCTTGAGTCTATTCTTCAAAGTGTCAAATCTTCTTCACAATGAATACCTTTAAACATATTTTGAGTATCAGAAAACAGACTTTAAGTACAATTTAACAAATAGTTTCTCATTAGGTTTAGAACAATGTATGTTATTCCAATGAAGGTCACATGTCCCCTTTCTTCCTAACCCATTTCCTTTCTGCATCTCAACTAAGAAGTTCACACATACTATGGAGGAGGTTCCCAGAGAGCCTCTGCTGCAGGTGTTAGAGAAGAGAGATCCAGCTAACTGTAAACATTTCTCACTCAAACTTTTGATATTTTAATATCTGGATGCTTTCTCCCCCCAACCACACAAATTTCAGTTCTGTTCACATAAATAATGAGTCATTCATTAATAATAATTAGATAAAGAGAATGAATCCAAAATAAAGGTGGGTTCCTTCTCAACCAGGCCCAGCATGGTATCACATTCAGAAAAAAAATAAAAATAAAAATAAAAAAGCATTAAATTTGATACCCATAAAACAGAGAAAGGAAGTCTAAATCATTAATCCAGTCCCTTGAAAGATGCCAAAGGGATCACTATACATTATGCTAAAGAGCATTTCCAACTCTCTGTGTGTACAAGTAGCCCTTAGTATGAATGGTTGCACCAACCATTCTCCCAGTCTTACTCTTGGGCCCGCCCACAAATAGTTCCTCAACTTCAGCCCAACCTGGGTCTTCTCTCCACATTATTTGGGATTTCTCTGAGCTAAGCCTTTCTTCCAATATTAACTCTTTACACTTAATATAAATATAAATACAATATAAATATATAATATAAATCTGATAAAATTTAGCCTTTCTTAGTTCCTTTTGATTCCTATTTCTATCCATTTATGCTTTCAACCAAAGCCCATACCCATTTGCTGTCACTGACAGCCAAAGATCCTTTCGATTCAGGAGATGGGGGAGTGAGAAACTGTGAATATTCATAAACTACTGTTTTTCAATCAGGTCCTGAGGAATGAACAGTGGCTGATCATGGTTTATGAGCATTGCACATTGATTCCCATCCCTTTCTACATAGTCTCCTGTTTAGATGGGGCTTACACAATTAAGTCATTACCAATCAGATGCACTTGCAAGACTTTTGGGAGTCAGGAGGAGGCCATTTTCCTGCTGCTATTGCTGCTGACCAAAAGAGTCAAGGGGACTTGAGGTTTTGTGGCCGGCTCAGGATTCCAGGGTAGGACAGGCAACTGTGGCAGCAACAGAAACCATAGCTGGAGCAGTTTCCTGCTCTTTGGATTCTAGCCACAGCCTAAACCCTTGAAATCAATAGGGCAAAGGGCAGCCCCCCCCCGACTTCTGTTCCTCCAGGACTTCCAAATCTCCAAATCCGTCTCTTAAATCCTCTCTAACTGAAATCCCTAGAGCAGTTGCTGTGTTCTACCCTGACTCAACAGATATTAGGGTTTATAAAGAACACAAAGCAAAAGGCAAGGAAAGAAAAATAGAGATTTTTCTGCAGGCATTTTGGGCATAAAGAAAACTGTGACAAAGTAAAGTTGGCATCAGCCATCATGAATATGCAAATCAAAACCACAATGAGGCACCATTTCATACTCACTAGGATAACTAGAGACATAAGTCTCTGAATTTGACTCCAAAACTAGAAATCGTAAACAAAAATAGTGAGTAATTTGACTACATAAAACCTTTAGAAGATCTATATAGCCAAAATAAAAACTATATAACAAGATTCAAAGCAAACCATAAACTGGGGAAAATATTTGCAATATTTCTGGCAAAAAGTTAATCTCCTTAAGCTTTAAAAAAATGCCCACAATTTAAAAACCAAAAGACTTATGCTCCAAAAGATAAATGAACAGAGGATATGAATAGGAAATTGACAGAAGAGAAAATCCCAGAATACAGGGGGATAAATAAATGCAAATGCAAATAAGAAAAACCACAACATACCACTTTCACCAACTAAACTGTTAATTTTTTTTTCTAGGAGCTAATAATATCCGTATTTGGGGAGGGAGGAGAGGAAAGGACATGCTCACATCTTTAGAGAGGGCAATTTCACTCTACATATCAAAAGTTTTCAAATGTTTATACATTTTGGCCCAGTAAGTTCATTCCTAAAAATGAATTCTAAGGAAACATTGTTTATAAAAATTTTTTAAAAATTATATACCAGTCAAAAATCCATCAATGTATGCATTAGGAAAAATACACTTTTAGAAAACATCTATTGACATAAAAGGTAGATGCTATATTAATAAATGAAAAAAGGTATATTATAAAATTATACGCAGAATATAATTCTTTTTTTGTTTGTTTTAGAGAGTTTGCAAGAGCAGGGTCCCATGAGGAAGAAAGGGCGGAGGGAGAGGGAGAGAGAGAATCCTAAGCAGGTTTCATGCCTGGCATGGGGCTCCATCTCAAGACCCTGAGATCATGACCTGAGGCAAAATCAAGAGTTGGTCGCTTAACCAACTAAGCCACCCAGGTGCCCCCAGAATATAATTCTTATAATCAGAGAACACTCATGATAATAGCAGTACTACTAGCTGACATCTATAAACATTACATTCATTATGTGTTTGGCATTGTTTTAAATCCATTGCATATATTAATTACCTCATTTAATTTTCACAACAATGCCATGAAGCAGTTACTATTACTGTTTATATTTTATAAGTGGGGAAAATGAGTCACCAAGAACACAAGTAACTTGCCCAAGGCGAAACAGTTTTTGGACCCAGGCGACCAGACTCCAGCTCTGACACTTTTAACTGCACTGCTAATTCCTGAATTACGAGATTATTAGACTAGAATAGATTGTCAGTTTTTAGGAAGAAATTCCTCCCAAATATTAATAATTTTTGCTTCTGAGAAATATGATTATGGGTGATATTTATTTTCTTATGTTTATTACCTAAATTTTCTAACTTTTCAACAAGAAACATAAACTTTCATAAGAGGAAGTAGACATGGGTTCCTACAACCCATTTTTTCCATTCTTTTCTTATCAATAGGTAAGAAGATAATAGTTCTAAAAACCACTACTTTCCACAAAAAGACCACTCAAATAAAGCCAAAGTATTATTTTAAATATTTGCTACCTACTTTTAAAAGCAAGGAAGTCCACGGTTCACTTCTTTAATATGTGCTCTGTCTCTAAAATAGTGGGAGGAGGAGCAAGATGGCGGAGGAGTAGGAGACCTGGATTTCGACTGGTCTCAGGAATTCAGCTGGATGGGGATCAAACCATTCTGAACACCAACAAACTCAACAGGAGATCGAATAAAAGAATAGCAACAACTCTCTGAACAGAAAAGCGACAACTTTCTGGAAGGTAAGACGTGCGGAGAAGTGAATCCGAGGCGATATTCGGGAGGATAGACAGCGGGGGAGGGGGCCTCCTTCGGCCGCTTCTGGCAAGTGATAGAGCCGTGGAGCACAAAATCGGAACTTTTAGAAGTTGGCTCTGCTGAGGGACATCGCTCCAGTGGCTAAGCGGGGGGTGGAACCCTCGCGGGACAGTGTGGTCTCAGGACCCTCGGGGTCACAGAAAGACCGGGGGTGCCTGAGTGCGGTAGAGCTCCCAGGTATCGGAGCGGGGAAGCCGGCTGCAGAGACGGAGCCAAGGAGTGGGCTCTCAGCTCGGGGTTGCCATAAACCGTGATCCGCGGAACAGTTGGGCCACTGCTCCTCCTTTTTCTTTTTTCTTTCTTTCCCTTTCTCTCCCCCTGGCTTCAGATCTTTTCTGATTTGTTTAGAGTATATTTTCTGGGGACGTTGTTACCCTGTTAGCATTTTGTTCTCTCATTCACCTATTCTCCTCTGGACAAAATGACAAGATGGAAAAAATCACCTCAACAAAAAGAACAAGAGGTAGTACTGACTGCCAGGGACCTACTCAATATGGACATTAGTACAATGTCAGATCTAGCATTCAGAATCATGACTTTAAAGATACTAGCTGGGCTTGAAAAAAGCATGGAAGTTATTAGAGAAACGCTTTCTGGAGAAATAAAAGAACTAAAATCTAACCAAGTCGAAATCAAAAAGGCTATTAATGAGGTGCAATAAAAAATGGGGGCGCTAACTTCTAGGATAAATAGGCAGAAGAGAGAATCAGTGAGATAGAAGACCAAATGATGGAAAATAAAGAAGCTGAGAAAAAGAGATAAACAACTACTGGATCACGAGGGCAGAATTCGAGAGATAAGCGATACCATAGGACGAAACAACATTAGAATAATTGGGATCCCAGAAGAAGAAGAAAGAGAGAGAGGGGCAGAAGGTATATTGGAGCAAATTATAGCAGAGAACTTCCCTAATTTGGGGAAGGAAACGGCATCAAAATCCAGGAGGCACAGAGAACCCCCCTCAAAATCAATAAAAATAGGTCAACACCCCGACATCTAATAGCAAAACTTATGAGTCTCAGAGACAAAGAGAAAATCCTGAGAGCAGCTCGGGAGAAGAGATATGTAACCTACAAGGGTAGAAACATTAGATTGGCAACAGACCTATCCACAGAGACCTGGCAGGCCAGAAAGGACTGGCAGGATATATTCAGAGCACTAAATGAGAAAACTATGCAGCCAAGAATACTATATCCAGCTAGGCTGTCACTGAAAATAGAAGGAGAGAGAAAAAGCTCCCAGGACAAACAAAAACTAAAGGAATTTGCTAACACAAAACCAGCCC
>NC_058409.1:12089623-12128663 GCF_002201575.2 Neomonachus schauinslandi
AACAACATAGACCAGAAAGGAACACAGACAATATACAGTAACAGTCAACTTACAGGCAATACAACAGCACTAAATTCCTATTTTTCAGTAGTTACCCTGAATGTAAATGGGCTCAATGCCCCAATCAAAAGACACAGGCTATCAGATTGGATAAAAAAACAAGACCCATCGATATGCTGTCTGCAAGAGACTCATTTTAGACCCCAAAGACACCCCCAGATGGAAAGTGAGGGGGTGGAAAACCATTTACCATGCTAATGGACACCAAAAGAAAGCTGGGGTGGCAATCCTTATTTCAGGCAAATTCGATTTTAAACAAAGACTGTAATAAGAGATGAGGAAGGACACTATATCCTACGTAAAGGGTCTATCCAACAAGAAGATCTAACAATTGTAAATATCTATGCCCCTAATAAGGTAGCGGCCAATTATATAAGGCAATTAATAACAAAAGCAAAGAAACACATTGACAACAATACAATAATAGTGGGGGTCTTTAACACTCCCCTCACTGAAATGGACAGATCATCTAAGCAAAAGATCAACAAGGAAATAAAGACTTTCAATGACACACTGGACCAAATGGACTTCACAGACATATTCAGAACATTCCATCCCAAAGCAATGGAATACACATTCTTCTCTAGTGCCCATGGAACATTTTCCAGAATAGATCACATCCTAGGTCACAAATCAGGTCTCAACCAGTACCAAAAGATTGGGATCATTCCCTGCATATTTTCAGACCACAATGCTTTGAAACTAGAACTCAATCACAAGAGGAAAGTCAGAAAGAACTCAAATACATGGAGGCTAAAGAGCATCCCACTAAAGAATGAATGGGTCAACCAGGAAATTAAAGAAGGATTAAAAAAATTCATGGAAACCAATGAAAATGAAAACACAACTGTTCAAAATCTTTGGGATGCAGCAAAGGCAGTCCTAAGAGGAAAGTATATAGAAATACAAGCCTTTCTCAAGAAACAAGAAAGGTCTCAAATACATAACCTAACCTTACACCTAAAGGAGCTAGAGAAAGAACAGCAAAGAAAGCCTAAACCCAGCAGGAGAAGAGAAATAATAAAGATGAGAGCAGAAATCAATGAAATAGAAACCAAAAGAACAGGAGAACAGAACAACGAAAGTAGGAGCTGGTTCTTTGAAAGAATTAATAAGATTGATAAACCCCTGGCCAGACTTATCAAAAAGAAAAGAGAAATGACCCAAATCAACAAAATCATGAATGAAAGAGGAGAGATCACAACCAACACCAAAGAAATACAAACAATTATAAGAACATATTATGAGCAACTCTATGCCAGCAAATTAGATAACCTGGAAGAAATGGATGCATTCCTAGAGATGTAGCAACTACCAGAACTGAACCAGGAAGAAACAGAAAACCTGAACAGACCTATAACCACTAAGGAAATTGAAGCAGTCATCAAAAATCTCCCAACAAACAAAAGCCCAGGGCCAGATGGCTTCCCAGGGGAATTCTACCAAACATTTCAAGAAGAATTAATACCTATTCTTCTGAAATTGTTCCAAAAAATAGAAATGGAAGGAAAACTTCCAAACTCGTTTTATGAGGCCACCATTACCTTGATCCCCAAACCAGACAAAGACCCCATCAAAAAGGAGAATTACAGACCAATATCCTTGATGAACATGGATGCAAAAATTCTCACCAAAATACTAGCCAATAGGATCCAACAGTACATTAAAAGGAGTATTCACCACGACCAAGTGGGATTTATCCCTGGGTTGCAAGGTTGGTTCAACATCTGCAAATCAATCAATGTGATACAATACATTAATAAAAGAAAGAACAAGAATCATATGATCCTCTCAATAGATGCAGAAAAAGCATTTGACAAAGTACAGCATCCTTTCTTGATCAAAACTCTTCAGAGTATAGGGATAGAGGGTACATACCTGAATATCATAAAAGCCATCTATGAAAAACCTACAACGAATATCATTCTCAATGTGGAAAAACTGAGAGCTTTCCCCCTAAGGTTAGGAACACGGCAGGGATGTCCACTATCACCACTGCTATTCAACATAGTATTAAAAGTCCTAGCCACAGCAATCAGACAACAAAAGGAAATCAAAGGCATCCGAATGGGCAAAGAAGAAGTCAAATTCTCACTCTTTGCAGATGATATGATACTTTATGTGGAAAACCCAGAAGACTCCACCCCAAAACTGCTAGAACTCATACAGCAATTCAGTCAAGTGGCAGGATATAAAATCAATGCACAGAAGTCAGTGGCATTCCTATACACCAACAACAAGACAGAAGAAAGAAAAATTAAGGAGTCGATCCCATTTACAATTGCACCCAAAACCATAAGATACCTAGGAATAAATCTAACCAAAGAGGCAAAGAATCTATACTCAGAAAACTATAAAATACTCATGAAAGAAATTGAGGAAGACAAAAGAAATGGAAAAATGTTCCATGTTCATGGATTGGAAGAACAAATATTGTGAAGATGTCAATGCTACCTAGAGCAATCTACACATTCAATGCAATCCCTATGAAAATACCACCCACTTTTTTCAAAGCAATGGTACAAATAATCCTAAAATTTGTATGGAACCAGAAAAGACCCCGCATAGCCAGAGGAATGTTGAAAAAGAAAAGCAAAGCTGGTGGCATCACAATTCCGGACTTCCAGCTCTATTACAAAGCTGTCATCATCAAGACAGCATGGTACTGGCACAAAAACAGACACATAGATCAATGGAACAGAATAGAGAGTCCAGAAATGGACCCTCAACTCTATGGTCAACTAATCTTCGACAAAGCAGGAAAGAATGTCCAATGGAAAAAAGACAGTCTCTTCAACAAATGGTGTTGGGAAAATTGGACAGCCACATGCAGAAGAATGAAACTGGACCATTTCCTTACACCACACACAAAAATAGACTCCAAATGGTTGAAAGACCTCAATGTGAGACAGGAGTCCATCAACATCCTAAAGGAGAATACAGGCAGCAACCTCTTCGACCTCAGCCGCAGCAACTTCTTCCTCGAAATGTCGCGGAAGGCAAGGGAAGCAAGGGCAAAATGAACTCTTGGGACTTCAGCCAGATAAAAAGCTTTTGCACAGCAAAAGAAACAGTCAACAAAACCAAAAGACAACCGACAGAATGGGAGAAGATATTTGCAAATGACATATCAGATAAAGGGCTAGTATCCAAAATCTATAAAGAACTTATCAAACTCAACACCCAAAGAACAAAGAATCCAATCAAGAAATGGGCAGAAGACATGAACAGACATTTTTCCAACGAAGACATCCAAATGGCCAAAAGACACATGAAAAAGTGCTCAACATCGCTCGGCATCAGGGAAATCCAAATCAAAACCTCAATGAGATACCACCTCACACCAGTCAGAATGGCTAAAATTAACAAGTCAGGAAATGACAGATGTTGGCGGGGATGCAGAGAAAGGGGAACCCTCCTACACTGTTGGTGGGAATGCAAGCTGGTGCAGCCACTCTGGAAAACTGTATGGAGGTTCCTCAAAAAGTTGAAAATAGACCTACCATACAATCCAGCAATTGCACTACCGGGTATTTACCCCAAAGATACAAATGTAGGCATCCGAAGGGGTACATGCTCCCCAATGTTTATAGCAGCAGTGTCCACAATAGCCAAACTGTGGAAAGAGCCAAGATGTCCATCAACAGACGAATGGATAAAGAAGATGTGGTTTATATATACAATGGAATATTATGCAGCCATCAAAAGGAATGCGATCTTGCCATTTGCAACAACGTGGATGGAACTGGAGGGTGTTATGCTGAGCGAAATAAGTCAATCAGAGAAAGACATGTATCATATGACCTCACTGATATGAGGAATTCTTAATCTCAGGAAACAAACTGAGGGTTGCTGGAGTGGGGGGTGGGGTGGGAGGGATGGGGTGGCTGGGTGATAGACATCGGGGAGGGTATGTGCTATGGTGAGCTCTGTGAATTGTGCAAGACAGTTGAATCACAGATCTGTACCTCTGAAACAAATAATGCAATATATGTTAAGAAAAAAAAAAGAAGAAGAAGATAGCAGGAGGGGAAGAATGAAGGGGGGGAAATCGGAGGGGGAGATGAACCATGAGAGACGATGGGCTCTGAAAAACAAACTGAGGGTTCTAGAGGGGAGGGGGGTGGGAGGATGGGTTGCCTGGTGATGGGTATTAAAGAGGGCACATTCTGCATGGAGCACTGGGTGTTATGCACAAACAATGAATCATGGAACAGTACATCGAAAACTAATGATGTGATGTATGGTGATTAACATAACAATAAAAAATTAAATATAAAAAAATAGCTACAAATGTAACAATACTCTAAAAAAAAAAAAGCAAGGAAGTCCACCCTTCTGGATTTCAGTGTTCTCTTTCACATGAAGAAGTAAAGGTGAACACAAGTGGGGAGGGAGCAGAAGTGAGCGGGGACATGGTTTTAATCTGTTATGAGCTAGTAAAAACTTCATCTCCTTATGGAAGTTGTTTTATTTATTCATTCATTCTCAAACTTAAATTCAGAAGTTTAGAAATTATATTAAAATCAAAATGGATCAAAGGGCCAGATGTTGCAGGCAGGATGACTAATCAAACAGAGCCTGGGTAATGTGCTCCACGAGCCTTGTTCAATGGGAAGTAATTACTCTAACATTAGCTTTACAGTGTTTAAACAACCATTTCATTATATTTTTTCTCCACTGATTAAATTTTCTCAGCATTTCTAATGCATCATTACATCTGCATTGCATTTAGATAATGCACAGCATTGCTACCCATTAAAAAGTCCCTATTTTTTTTATACCTTAATAAATCTAATTTGGCTTTATTTGCATAAAGTTTGATAAAGAGTGATTAGTCCTCTTATGAATAGTGTACCTTGGATGGAAACATCCCATCTATCACTTGGCCAACACAGTTGTTCACAAAGTTATAAGTGGAACCCCAAGCATAGCCACCTAAAAGCATAAAATTGTAACACAAACATCACTGGAGAATTACTGTCCATGCTTTTTATGACTGCTGAGAGGTGGATATGATAATCACGGGACCATTTAAGCCACTCTGCCTCTTGTTCCTAAATATGTAGCCTGAGGAATTATAACACAGAACAACAACATCAAGAATAAAAAACTCACATTTTGGGCGCCTGGGTGGCTCAGTCAGTTAAGCGACTGCCTTCGGCTCAGGTCATGATCCTGGAGTCCCGGGATCGAGTCCCGCATCGGGCTCTCTGCTCAGCAGGGGGTCTGCTTCTCTCTCTAACCCTCCTCCCTCTCATGCTGTCTCTCATTCTCTCTCGCAAATAAATAAAATCTTAAAAAAAAAAAAAACTCACATTTTGAGCCTTCTATTTTGATATTCACATTCACCCTCAACACATGGCTAGAGACTTAGGACATTTTAGCCCTTGCCCAAGTAAATGGGCTGTAAAGTAATCTCAGGAAGATATTAGCTAAGATGAAGCTAGGGTATCAGATATGCCAGGCAATCACTTATTGAAACTCAAACTGCTAAGTTCTCAGGGGAAATTTTTTTAAGCACTGCAAATAAATGGATTGTGTTGGTGAGCTATTATGCGGTGACATTGATTCTGCCTTTTGAACTTAGGGTTTGGATAACAGAAAGTCAAATCACCAAACAAGTGTCCTTGGGAAATCAGAAGAGGAAAGCAGGAGGTCCTAAAAAGAAAGAGAACATCAACTGAAGTGATTTCACCATATTCTGAATTTGCACTAGAGATGCTGATCCTGGGAATGGAGTGGGGAGAGCAACCCCTCAGTTAAGTCTTGGGGCAGAATGAAGCACCACAAAAATAAATTCCAAGTGGTTGGGTTCTCCCTCATGAGTCAACGATTCACTGTTCAATTCTATGCTGCTATTCTCACACTGAAACACAAACCACCAGTATTCACTTCCACAGTGGGAATTTAAAAAAAAAAAAAAAACTTGTGAATTGCAGAATTTACTAAAACCAAGTTCAGAGTCATGTATTCAGAGCCCTGAATCTTCCCCTCCCACACATCTCTCTCTTCTGTTCCCCCTTCTCCACTATTTCCTCTAGTTCTTGAGGACCCCCAGGGGGCCTCTGTCTACAATTCACTTGAGAGTCCTGCTCTGTCTACTCCACTTAATCCCATCCCTTGCTGAACAAGGTTTGAATCCTAACATAATGAAAGTAATTACAAAGTTCTCTACTCAATTTTGTGAAACTTAATGTCTACTAGGCTAATGACCAATGATGGGCAAGGGAGTCAAGGACAGGTTGCATATTCTTAAGTGATTAAACCTATTATAGAGATGAACTTGGCTCTAAACCCTAGCCACCTAAATAATTAATAATGGAATCTTTAAGGTATGAGAAGTCTCAGAATTATGAGGGTGATATGATCAAGTATGTTATTGCTCTTTCCTACATTATTTTCATCATAACTTTGCTGTATTATTTCCCATCTCAACAAATAATCCCTTGACTCACATCTCTCCACAGCTTGGCCCATTTCTCTCCTCCCTTCATAGAAAAGCTTTCTACAGCTCTCATCTATCTGTTATGATAAAGATTTTGTCCCCCATTTCATTAGAAAGGACTTCTATCAAAGTAACCATGAACCTCCATCCTAACAAGCCCCTTTTTCTGCCCTCATTTTAGTCAATTTCTGAGAAACCTTTGCCACAAGTGAACACCCCCAGGTGTGAGGACATTTCAGTATTCAGTTGTGGGCCCCCCTCTTCTCTGTCCATTCTCCCCCTAGGTGATCCTATCTCAGAATGTCTCCTGCTGTACCTTTTGATTGTATGTATAGGAGCAATGAGTCAGTACTGGGAGGACACTACAGAAATACTGTGATGTATTCACTTATAAACTTACTATAAATACTTCCTTCTCTTCAGTCAAGTTATACCAGGATATTATCTGAGTCCGTAGGTTGAACATCACGTGACCCACAAAATCTCCTAGGAGATCCAGCCAAGACATCTCTAGTCTTCCCCATCCTTTTATCTTATTTCAGAATCCTAATGGATGGGCCATGATGACTCAAAAAAGCAGACAGTATTATCAGTCTCTAGATTCAGTCCTCACATCTTTCAATTAGGGACCTCCTTTATATGAGGTTCTAATAAGGATTAAGCAAAGAAAGCTCAAATCAAAAATTTTGCACGTATAAGCACTCACATAAGTGCTCATTCCTTTGACTCTTACAAATGCGAATTTTGAAGAGAAAAATATCTAGCCAATGTGATCAGGAAACCTTAAAGAAACAGCTAGCTTTGGGCACCTGGGTGGCTCAGTCGTTAAGCATCTGCCTTCGGCTCAGGTCATGATCCCAGGGTCCCGGGATCGAGTCCCACATCAGGCACCCTGCCTGGCAGGAAGCCTGTTTCTCCCTCTCCCACTCCCCCTGCTTGTGTTCCTGCTCTCGCTATCTCTGTCTCTGTCAAATAAATTTAAAAAATCTTTTTAAAAAAAAAGAAAGAAAGAAACAGCTAGCTTTAAGATGGATTTTGAAAACTGGATAGAATTTCAAAAAGAATTCATAAACAAATGCATGAAACAGAAGAACAAAGGAAACATGAAGAGAGATAAGTGTATGAGATTGGCTGGAGCACAGAGTTGGAGGTCAGTCTAATTCGGGAAGGATATATAAAATGCCAGGGTTTCTCTCATCCATCCTCACAGGACTCTAGAGTCCCAAAGCTGCAATCTAGACCTATAATATCTGCTGACAGAACTCGATGACACCAACTGACCTCTCTGATCTCAGCCTGTTGCCTATGACTTTGATTCCTGCCAACTCTTCAGCTTAGCCATCCTGATTTCCTCTTCTTGCCTGCTTCTGTGGTCTTTCCAATCACTTGTCCTGTTTAGAGCTCTACCATGCTCTAATCCCAGCCCTTGCTCAGGTCTGCCCTAACCTCAGCAACCAAGTCATTCCCTTGCCTCTTCAGAAAGTGAATCCCAAAGAGAACAATATCTCTCTGGTCCAACAGCACAGAGCCCACCAGTAGGGAAGCAAATGCAATGGTCCCTGTTTGAGGGAGAAATTGTCTGATCTTCAATAAAAGGACAGGAATAATGGCATGCATGTGTGTAGAAGAAAAAGACTAAGAATTTAAAATTAATGTAATTGATTGTCTATAGCTCCAAAAATGAAAGTGAGCCCCTGGGAGTAGAAAAAAGGCAACAGAAATAGGGAAATAAAGAAAAGAAACCAGGGAAAGAAAATGAGCTTAGCTCTGGAACACTTTGCTCATTTCCCAATACCCAGTAAATATGCAATAAATATTTGTTGATTTATTAAATAAAACAGGTTTGAGTTCTGACTAGATGAAGTTTTGCTTATTTGCATTACAATATATCATAATCTCCAGACCTGTTTACATTTTTAATTTGAACTCTAAAAATGCAGCTATCATTTTAGTACACCAAATCAGAATAACAACTATTGGCTACCTGGCTTTGTTCTCACTTCAACTCTTTGGGAAATGTACAGGAACATCTCATTCATTGTAGTGGGAATGTCAATGAATGTAACTGATTTCACCTGGAATACAGAGACACTCCTGTAAAGCCAGAAATATAAAACCACTAAGCCTAGAAAAACATCCATTTTTCAGTATTGAAGGAAGGGATTTCTGTACTGCAGTGCTTCACATTTCAGAATAAAAGCACTTATTCTCTCCAGGCTCAATAGCTAACCTTAACCTGGAATCCAGAAACATTCCCAACAAGGAATCCTTAGGTTTCACCAGCTGTGGTAAAAGGTAGGTTTATGGTGGTTGTATTTAGATTTTTGTTTGTATGGCTTTTTAAATTGTAGCTCGAGTAGTGAGCTTTATTTGAAATGATAAGAAACTCAAAATAATCTTATTAAGGATTAAATTTTTAAAAGCTACATGGATCCTATTGAAAAGAAAGAAAGGAGGGAGAAGAAGAAGGATGGAAGTAAAGAAAAGAAGGGTTTAATTAAATAAGAAAGCAATTACACTGATGTCGATGTAATGCTGTGGTAGCCTACATAAGCTAACCAAAATCTAAGCCTGTAAATAAATGTCTCAAGGTTATCCAATCAAAATGGTAGGACAACCAATCACAAACAGCCAACTAGGCATTAAGCCATAGCCACCAGTCAATTTCCTTTCTTAGTCACTTTCTCTATGTAATCTTTCCTCTGGCTTCTGTCAGGGGAGCACTCCCTACCACTTCTGGTTTGGCCTTAATTTAAAAATACTTTATTGATAAAAAATGCTAACCATCGTAACAGCTTTCAGTGAGTTGTAATCTTTTTCTGGTGGACGGTCTTGCCTCCATGTAGATGGCT
This sequence comes from Neomonachus schauinslandi, assembly GCF_002201575.2. Classification (NCBI taxonomy): domain Eukaryota; kingdom Metazoa; phylum Chordata; class Mammalia; order Carnivora; family Phocidae; genus Neomonachus; species Neomonachus schauinslandi. Next base: position 12,098,984 of record NC_058409.1, read on the forward strand.
GCTGACTGATCAAACTGGTGATTGCTGAAGGTTTGGGGGGCTGTCTTATTTCTTAAAATAAGACAACAGTGACATTTGCTGCACTGAGTGAGACTTCTCTCAGGAATAATTTCTTGTAGCATGTGACTCTGTTTGATAGCATTTTACCCACAGTAGAACTTCTTCCAAAATTGGAGTCAATCCTCTCAAACCCTGCTACTGCTCTATCAACTAAGGGTATGTCATATTCTAAATCCTTTGCTGTCATTTCAACAGTCTTCATGCCATCTCCCCCAGGAGTAGATTCCATCTCAAGAAACTACTTTCTTTGCTCATCCAAAAGAAGCAACTCCTTACCCAATACAGTTTTATCATGAGATTGTAGCGATTCAGTCCCATCTTCAGGCTCCACTTCCAATTCTAGTTCTCTTGCTATTTCCACCACATCAGCAGTGACTTCCTCCACTGAACTCTAGAACTCTTCAAAGTCATCCATGATAGCTGGAATCAACTTCTTCCAAACTCCTGTGAATGTTAATATTTTGACCTCTTTTCATGAATCATGGATGTGCTTCATGTTATCTAGAATGGTGCATCTTTCCAGAAGGTTTTCATTTTACTTTGTCTATATCCATCAAAGGAATTACTCCTGATGGCAGGTTAGGGCCTTATGAAATGTATTTCAATAAGACTTCAAACCCAAAATGACTCCTTGATCTCTGGGCTGCAGAATGGATGATATGTTAGCAGGCCCAAAAACAACATTAATCTCACCTTATATCTTCATCAGAGCTGTTGGGTGACCAGGTGCATTGTCAATGAGCAATAATATTTTGAAAGAGATCTTTTTTCCCTAAGCAGTTAGTCTCAACAGTGGCTTAAAATATTCAGTAAGCCATGTTGTAAACAGATGCACTGCTATACAGACTTTACTTTTCCATTTATAGAGCACAGGCAGAGTAGATTTTGAGTCATTTTTAAGGACCCTAGGATTTTCAGAAACGGTAAATGAGCACTGGCTTCAGCGTAAGTCACCAGCTGCATTAGCTCCTCCCAGAGAGTCAGCCTGTCCTTTCAAGCTTTGAAGACAGGCATTGACTTCTCCTCTCTAGCTATAAAAGTCCTATATGATGTCTTCTTCCAATAAAGATAAGGTATTTTCTTCCAATAAAGCAGTACATCACCACTTGCGGCTCCACCTTCTTACTTTCATGTGATGGAGAAGGCTTCTTTCCTTAAACCTCATGAACCAACCTCTGTAGCTTCAAACTTCTCTTCTGCAGCTCCCTCACCTCTCAGCCTTCACAGAATTGAAGAGAGTTAGGGCCTCACTCTGGATTAAGCTTTGGCTTAAGGGAATGTTGTGACTTCTTTGATCATCTATCCAGACCACAAAGACTTTCTCCATATCAGCAATAAAGCTGTTTGAACTTTATCATTTGTGTGTTCACTGGAGTAGCACCTTTATCTTCCTTTGAGAACTTTCCCTTTGCATTTACAACCTGGCTAACTATCTGGTGCAAGAAACGTAGCTTTCAGCCTATCTCAATTTCACCATGCCTTCCTCACTAAGCTCAATTATTTACAGCTTTTGACTTAAGCTGAGAGATGTGAGACTCTTCCTTTCACTTGAACACTTAGAGACTATTACAGGGTTATCAATTGTCCTAATTTCAATACTTTTGTGTCTGAGGGGATAGGGAGATCTGAAGAGAGGGAGAGACACAGGTGAACATCTAGGTGATGGAGCAGTCAGAACACACACAATATTTTTCAGTTAAGTTCATGGTCTTATATGGGCAAGGTTCATGGTGTCCCCGAATAATTACAGTAGTCACCTCCAAAATCACTGATCACAGATCACTGCAACAAACATAATAATGAGAAAGACTGAAATATTATGAGGATGAGGAAAATGAGACACAGAGACATGAAATGAGCAAACGCTGCTGGAAAAAATGGCACCAGAGACTTGTTTGATGCACCTTCAATTTGTTAAAAAAAAAAAAAATGTGTTTGTGAAGCACAATCCAGTGAAGCGAAATAAAACAAAGTACCTAAATTTTAAAGTGTTTTCCATCTGTGTTTGTTTCCTTGATGATTTTACTCCCTTTCGTATTTGTCACATAATTCTAAAAATTGCAACAACCTCCTCCAAAACAGTGGACCCTGCATCTCAGGATGTATTCTGATTTAGGTACTTAGTCTTGCCTACCATCTCTCCTGGATAATGAGCTCCAGAAAGGAAGTGAGCACATGACTGAAGCATGGTAGGCATTCCAGAAACTAAACAACTTCCTGGAGGAATAAATAGATGAAAATGGCTGTGTTCTGAAGCAAATGAACTCCAAATGATACATCATACATACTCTGGGTTTCCCAAACTTCAGTTATCTGCATTCTACCATAGTATTTTCATATCACTCACTGGTTGTACTAAACAAGATTTCTTTGAAAGTTTCATATGAATACAGAAAATGGAAAGACAATATCAACTGATGAAAGTAGACAACAACTATGAAAACAAATACAATAAATGTTCGATTTCTTTACTTGGTAGATGGTTGCATGAGAATTTGCTTTGAAATTATTTTTTATCACAGTTTTACTGAGATGTAATTCACAACCATACAATTCACTCTTTTACAATATACAAACCAATGGATTTTAGTATATGCAAAGACTTGTCTGCCTTGATGCACATAAAAGGCTTCTTCTCGATCCAGACTGGGATTGGTTTGCTGTTCAAGTCCAACAAATCTTGTACATGGCTCTCTCCTTAAAGGAGATGAAATTTAGATTGCAGTGAATGTCTGTAAATCAGATATTCCATAGTGTGGTTGTGTATCTTAATCAATTAAACGAGGTTTCAGTGAGTATTTGCAGTACTGGGGAGAATAAAGGAAAGAGTCCTGCATTTTTTGCCCTCATAGTTTTGAAGTTCACACTGTATGCATTTCCCTTTTCTCATGCAGAATCATAGGTGAGTGACAGTTCTACATCATAGAAGCTTCCCAAACATCAGTCCCCAGTGGGACCCTGATTAGAGTATTTCTTTCCCTTGGGTGGGTAAAATCCAGTCTTCCTTAGTTCAAGGGTATGCATCAAACACTAAGCTGCTAGAGTCCACCTGTCAAGGATCACAAGTTCTCTGATTAAAAAATAAAGCCCATTCATGGAACTAGGGCTTGCCTGCCAGCAGGCTCTTTGCCACTGCTTATTATGAAAACTGGCAAAGAAGTGGGCAGAAAAATCATTCTTCACCTTAACAGATGAGTCTCCCCTCACAAAATAGATGAATTTAGAACACCTTCTTAGTCAGACTCATAAAGGCAAAGGTACAGGGGATTTTATGGAAAATGCTGACCTCCTAAGAATTAGTTTTTAAATTGAATTTTCTACTCTTCAGATATTTGATAAACCCCTTGCCTCTCCCATTAAAGGTCATGCCAGAAGGTAACATATATGATTATTCACATTGATCATCCACCTGGGCCATGGTTTACTCCTGCCAAGTTTATAGCTGAAGTTCAACCGCAAATAAAAATGTTCCGTTATTAGGAAATAACTTACAAATAAACATCCTCTACTTTTAAAAATGCTTCCCAACTTTAATTTTTCTTTTATATTCTAACGGACTATACTTTAATAAAAACCAAATAATTGAACATGTGAGTTCTGGGGAATAGTGCAGAGGATTTTAGTAGCCACTCAAGAGGGCTGGGCATGGAGCTAGGTTCTCCTCCTGCAAGTCCTGGCTCTGTCATCAAGTGTAATGTAAGTTCCTGACATTAAGGTTTTGAGTGCCAAGGCATCCATTTCAAAGATATCCATCTCGAGTAAACAAGCTGCCAGCTATAGCACCCAGCTACTCGAAAACCAACCAGACACCCCCAAGCATGAAGTTCCCTTTTAGAAATCCCTGGGTAACCTAGATAACTGACCAATTGAGTGACCCCACTTCTTCCTTCCTGATCTTATGTTTTAAATTTGCTAATAAAGAGCGAACCCTCAAAACCCTAACCCTTGACCCTAAGAAAAGCAGGACCCCGAGTCCAAGCTCCCTCTCTCTCCCTACCTTTGACTTCAACCTCACTGTGTGGTCCTCAGGCATGCCATGTGCCCTATAGGACCTGTGAGTAATAAGCCTTGCTATTTCAAAGTTCCCTGATGACCGTGGCTGAGATGCATCCTATTAATTGTAAGAACCACAAGGTTCGGTCCAATGTCAGCTCTGGTCCAGGAAATGTCTGTGGGTCTTGCCACAAGGAAAACAGGCTCAGGCAAGTGCCTCAGGTATTTCTAGCTGAACAGCATGTCCATCAATAGGCTGAGACAGACACAAGTCATTCTCCAACTTCTCTGAATTAGAACTTATATAATCCCCCGAGAGATGCCTGGGTGGCTCAGTTGGTTAAGCGTCTGCCTTTGGCTCAGGTCATGATCCCAGGGTCCTGGGATTGAGTCCTGCATCAGGCTCCCTGCTCAGCGGGGAGTCTGCTTCTCCCTCTGCTGCTCCCCCTGCTTGTGCTCTCTCTCTCTCTCTCTCTCTCTCTGTCAAATAAATAAAGTCTCTTAAAAAAAAGAGAGAATTTTTATAATCCCCTGAAATGAGAAAAAGATGATCGCTAATAAGCAGCTTAGCCTGGGATCGGCAATGGAATTGACATCACAGCTGGTTTCTATTAAGTGAAGGAATGAGTTTTGATAATACACTATATCGAAGGTATGTTTATATTTGTTTATAAGTTACTACGTAGAGATTTACAACTATGGAGTCACATTTGACATTTGAGCAACATAAGTGAACTGGAGGTGTGATGGATAATTGAAATGTTTCTGAAATGCAAGAACAATATAAACACGAGTTTAATGTGATAAATACATGTAAGCATACCTAAGAGATACAGCTTGTCTAATAAAGTTTGTTTCAGGAGCCAATACTATTTCTACACTTTAAAGGATAATGGAAAACTACAGACATAACTTCAGAAAAAAACACTGTGGGATTTTCACAATCAGCTCATGTTCATTTTAAGAAGCAACGTGACAATCAGTCACTCATGGGCATGTCTGGGTTCCTGAATGTCTCCTTTATCCTATTTACCATCCACAAAACCTGGACCTCAAATTTAGTATAATTTGCAGTTCAGTTTTAACTTTAGATTTCCAACATTTTTACACCTCAGTATTGCTTTCTGTTTTCTGAAATGAATGTATAATCTATGCATACAAATCAAATATCAGACAAAATTCTCCACACTTCAGGCCTATTTTAATTCCCCTTTCTAAAAACTAGTTTAAATGTGCCACACAACTAATGTCACAATATGGCACTTTGCAGCTGTATTCGTTGAATATATGTTTACATTCTTTAAAAATACTGTCTTTTCACATGTATGTTTCCTGATGGCTTAGAAACCAAATGATTAACAAACCAAATCTTTAAAGAAACTGGAGAAAAGAGCATATCACCTGGTACCTTTTCAGCATATGAGCCCCACAAGTAACTTCAAAAACCCCAAACTCTGAGGGGGACTCTAACTCAGATTTCATTTTCAAGGGAATATAATATGGGGCGATATTATTATCAGTTGCCTACTTAGATAACTTTTCCAAGTACAAGAGCTTTTAATTTTCCAGCCAACACAGTCTTATTTTTCCCTCTCACAAAAACAAGAGCCATAAATTACATCCTGAATTTCTATTCCTTGATCCCATTCTGGCCTCCAGCCTTTTGCCTCTGAGATTTAACACAGTTCATCCTCTGACATGTTCAGTCTTTGCTAAATACATAAAGGTGGGTACTTGAACCACGGTAGTTCAACATCCAGAGCAATCTTTGGGGCAGGAAGCCAATCAGGATTCCTTGGAAATCCTGGTTTGTGGAAGGAGTAGCCCTCTGTCTTCACCATGTCAATGTGGGGAGGATCCCTTCAGCAATTTCAAGGTATTTATACAAGAAGATCTTTTCAAAAGTATTGGCCCAGGATCAAAGCGAAGTCATAACTAAAGACTCACAGTCTTGAAGTTACACAAGTCATGCTTAAGAAATCAAAAAGACTACCATGGGACAGAGGTATTCACAAGAGAACACAGGATGTTAGAAAGTGTGGGGGTGGGGGGGGCGGTGCACAGCTAAAGGAAGCAAAAACAAAATGCACAGGGAGAACAAGAAAGAAACACTTAGAACCTCTAGGTTATTCTATGTGGGCCAGCAACACAATTCTGGACAAAGATTCATCTGCCTTGGCTGGCCAGGCTAGGTTTTTGCACACTCAGCTGGCAATCTTCAAGAACAATTGTCCAGCTTTCTGTTGGGAGGAAATGCACCTCTAGCTAACTCTACCCCAGCTTCTCTCTGCCAGTTCGAAAATACTAGGCAGGCAGCTTTTGTCTACTGAAGAATGAAGACAGTATAAAACATCTGCCATAATGGAAAGCAGTTTGAAATGCAAGGTTGTTCAAATGGCAAAGGCATTTTTCAAGACTGGCACTAGAACTGGGTCGAGAATTTCTACTTCCAGGCTCAGCAGTTCTGTATGACCACTGCCCTGTATGACCATGACCTTCTCAAGCACAGCTAGTTCCCACCAGATACTGTGGCCAACGTCTAAGAATTTTAATTAGCCAAAACGATCTTTGATATTATAAAAATCTTGCAAATTGAAACAACAGTGCTTCTTACCAGTTAATTACATATATATTAGCCGTTTGAATAGATACACCTTGCTCTTCACCCACTCCTTCCATCTCTTGTATTGTTAAGTCAACCCTGATGGGCACTAGTCACTTAGAAGGCATGCAAGTATCTAACCGCCATCTGCTCATTCCACAGTACTGCCATTGCTCAGGGTGGCAGCCACCCAGGATGGTAGGAAGGCATAACTAAAGGGCAAATTAGGCTCTCAGGAATAGAGCCAGGTAGTTTCCAACTCTTCATGAGGCTGATTGTAATTGTAGGCAGGGTTGTAATAGGAAGAAGTGGGAGGGCAATGTGAAGCAAGCTGGAGAGAAAGAACCAAAAGCCTGACTTGTGGCCAACAAAAACCACAGCCTTCTGTCAACCTGGAGGTCAAGGAGGCTTCTGCATCAGAAAAGCCCTCCAAGAGGCCAATACCAGAACAAAGTGCAAGCTCCACCAGCCAAAGATGGCAATTTGAGGCAAATGGGAAATGCATGTGTCCCTGGGAAGACCCACTGACAAACCAGAGCTGGACAGGGTCTGGAGTCTGTACAGAGGAAAGGTTTTCCAACTTAGCCAGAGAGGAATGTCCAGGGGAGACTCAGGCCTTAATACAGAAGAGGCCCAAGGCGTGAAATACTGGCGTGAAATACTAAGAAAGGGGTGCCAACCAAGAATGCCAAGAGGGGAGGGCACACAGGCAACAGAATGGCAACAGGGAGCAGGACCAAGGGTCGCAGTGTGCCAGACAGAGATATTAGGTAGATGAGGAATCTAGCTTCTAGCTGTGGGACCACAGGTTCAGGTCAAACACTGAAATGAAGACTCTATTTCTATCCCATGTATTGCAGACCCTCCATCTCTCCTGCTCGTTTCTCCTCCAGTCTGCTTTCCCAACCTCTATGTTGGTATAGAAGCTACCTCCCCATTCTCCTACCCCTCATTCCTTCCTCCTCCTCTCGTTTCCTCTCCTTTTATGCTTTCTCTCCTACTCTCTCTATTAGAACGATGTGTCACAATTCGCCATCTGTGAAATTATAGCAACGAAGAGTGAAAGTGGAGAGAGGAGGAGAGAAATAGAGATAACAAATAAAGGATATTGAAGTGAGCACAATTCATGCTACTCCCGTATGATTTCAAAAAGCCATAGACTTGGGCGCCTGGGTGGCTCAGATGGTTAAGCGTCTGCCTTCGGCTCAGGTCATGATCCCAGGGTCCTGGGATCGAGTCCCGCATCGGGCTCCCTGCTCCTTGGGAGCCTGCTTCTCTCTCTCTCTCTCTCTCTCTCTCTGTCTCTCATGAATAAATAAATAAAATCTTTAAAAAGCCATAGACTTAAAACATACTTACAAGGCTAATTACATGATGTTTCCCCAGCTCACAGTCCAGGGCACGCACATTACCTTTATTTACTCCACCAGCCATGGGTCTGAGAATCATACCCACGAAAGTTTCAACACAGCAACTCACCCACAGCTTAGAAACTAAGTAGACTTCACACTTGTTAGAGGCCATCCTTCCATGGTTCCAAAGCATGTCAAATAAAGCAATTTTTCTTTTTTTAAAAAAAGATTTTATTTGGGAAAGAGAGAGAGAGCATGAGAGAGCACAGGTTGGGAGGAGGAGTAGAGGGAGAAGCAGACTCCCTGCTGAGCAGGGAGCCCATTGTGGGGCTCCATCCTAGGACCCTGGGATCATGACTTGGGCCGAAAGCAGACGCTTAACCAACTTGAGCCACCCAGGCATCCTAAAGCAATTTTTCTTGCATCATTTCTTCTACTGGTTTTCATGCTTTGAAGTCTGATCCTTTGGTTTAATAATGCAATGGACTTAATGCTTACATCCCCCCCAAAATTCATGTTAAAACCCGAACCCCCAGTGTGATGATATTAGGAGATGGAATTTTTGAGAGGCAATTATAAAGGCAGAGCCCTCAGGAATGGGATTAGTGCCCTCGTAAAATAGACCCCAGAGAGCTCCCTTCCTCTTTCTAGATGTGAGAAGACAGCCATCTATGCACCAGGAAGCAGGCTCACCAGACTGATCTTGGACTTCCAGCCTCCAGAACGGTAAGAAATAAAAGTCTGTTGTTTGTCTAAGCCAACCAGTCTATGGTATTTTTGTCATAGCAGCCCCAATGGAAGAAGATAATCACCTGTATTTTCTTCTGTGCATTTTATATGTTCATATCTTAACACCAAACTCTTTAACCTTCCTGGGATTTATTTTGATATATGAGGTGGAAGAGAAGGAGACTAACTTTACCTGATCTCCCCAATACTCTTTGTGCATGAATCTATTGCTCTCCCACTGGTTTATAATATTCCATTATCATCTTTGTAGTTTCATTGGGGTTAGACTAATATCCTGTTTAAAGAATGATATAAAATAATTCCCTTATTCTGTAGTTCCTGAAGAAAATGAGAATTTCAAAGAACCAGCCCCTGGTTTCATTGATCTGTTCTATTGTTTGTTTGTTTGTTTTAGTTTCTATATTATTTATTTCTGCTCCAATCTTTATTATTCCCTTCCTTCTGCTGGTTTGGGTTTTGCTGGTTGTTCTTTTTCTAACTCCTTAAGGTTAAGTTTAGGTTATTAGATTTTTCTTGTTTCTTGAGGTAGGCCTGTATTGCTATAAACTTCCCTCTTAGAACTGCTCATTTTTGTTTGTTTCCATGTTCTTTCTGATTTCTTCTTTGATTTCCTGGTTGACTCATTCATTGTTTAGTAGCATGTTATTTAACCTCCATGTATGTGTGTGCTTTCCAGATTTTTTCTTGCAGTTGATTTCCAGTTTCACAGCGTTGTGGTCAGAAAACATGCAGGGTAGGACTTTGATCTTTTTGAATTTGCTGAGGCTTGTTTTGTGGCCTCATATGTGATCTATCCTGAATAATATTCCATGTATACTTGAATGTGTATTCTGCTACTTTAGGATGGAATGTTCTGAATATAACTGTTAAATCCATCTGATCCAGTGTGTCATTCAAAGCCATAGTTTCCTTGTTGATTTTCTGTTTGGATGATCTGCCCATCAATGAAAGTGGGGTGTTAAAGTCCCCTGGTATTATTGTATTATTATCAATTAGTTCCTTTTTGTGTGTTATTAACTATTTTAGGTATTTGAGTACTCCCATGTTGGGTACATAAATATTTATAACTGTTATATCTTCTTGTTGGATTGTCTTTATTATTATATAGTATCTTTCTTTGTCTCTTTTTATAGACTTTATTTTAAGTCTAAATTGTCCAATAGAAGTATTGCTATTCTGGCTTTCTTTTGACATCCATTTGCATGATAAACATTTTTCCATCCCCTCACTTTCAATCTACAGGTGTCTTTAGGTCTGAAATGAGTCTCTTATAGACAGCATATATGGGTTTTGTTTTTTTATCCATTCTATTACCTTATGTCTTTTGATGGGAGCATTTAGTCCATTTACATTCAGGGTAATTATTGATAGATACATACTTATTACCATTTCATTACTTGTTTTGTGGTTGTTTCTATAGATTTTATCTGATCCTTTCTTGTCTTTCACTCTTCCATGGTTTGCAGGCTTTCTTGAGTGATATACTTGGCTTCCTTACTCTTTATTTCTTGCATATCTATTACTGGTTTTTAATTTGTGGTTACCAACCAGTTTATATATAACCTCTTCTGCTTATAGCAGTCTATATTCAGCTGATGGTCACTTAATTTTGAACTCATTCTTTATTCCTCTCCCCTTCATGTTTTGGCTATTTGGTCATATTTTGTATCCTTTTATTACACCCTTATGTTTATAGCAGCATCATTTACAATAGCCAAATTATGGAAGCAGCCCAAATGTCCACTGATGGATGAATGGATAAGGTAGAGGTGGTATATATATATATATATATATATATATATATATATATATATATACACACACACACACACACACACAAAGGAATATTATAGAGTCATAAAACAAGAATGAAATCTTGCCATTTGCAAAGACATGGATGGAGCTAAAGAGTATAATCCTAAGTGAAATAAGCCAGTCAGAAAAGGATTACCATATGATTTCAAATACCATATGATTTCACTCATCTGTCAAATGTAAGAAACAAAACAAAGAGGAAAAAAGAGAAAGAAAGGCAAACCAAGAAACAGACTCTTAACTCTAGAGAACAAACTGATGGTTACCAGAGGGGAAGTGGGCAGGGGGATGGGGAAAAAGTTGATGGAGATTAAGTAGGGCACTTGTGATGAGTACTGGGTGTTGTATGTAAGTGTTGAAACACTATATTGCACACCTGAAACTAATATAACACTCTAGTAACTGTACTGGAATTAAAATAAAACAAAATAATTTTAAAAAGAAAATGAGAATTTCAGGGAGTTCATGGTCTGCCTCTGTGACCACCATCACAGAATTAATATTATTTATAGCTGTGCTTAGCAAAATGCATAAAAGATAGTATTCCCATGAGAAGTTTGGTTGTTCTCAGATCTATTAGAAGCCCTGGGTTGCCACAAATGGAATCCAGAACAAATGTAAACACTCTCGTTACTTTCTGGGTTTTATGTCCTATGAAGAACTCAAAGCCAGATGGCTAAGATGATATAAAGCAGCTACAGAGAGAATCCTTCTCACTCTGCAATAGTTGTGTTCTTTGCGGGAAACATCCAACCGATACCCTCTGTTTATGTTTGGTTTGCATTGTTCCATGCCTCTGCAGTCTGCTTAAAAGAGACAAATCAAATTCGATGTCAGGGGAAGTTGTGCTCAGCCACAAAATCGTACTAATTTCATCTAGATGGACAAGAGTTGTCTTTCAGAAACTCGTACTGAGACCCTTGGTTGTCTGAAAGCAGGAAAATGCAGTAAGATGCCTAAGGACCTGGAATATGAAACCATCTTCCCTTTTCAGGTTCTTAAACAGTCTGAGCAATTACATTATTGTATACAACAAAGTGAATATCAAAAAGAAAAGACAGCTTCAGAATAGACAGAGATTAAATGAGCTTGCCCATGAATGTTTTGTTTTTAATAGAAACATCACTGTATTCTGGCAGAAAGACCAATTAAAAAAAAAAAATAGGCTTTGACTCCCTGATAAATTCCCCTGGGTAGACGAAACACAGGTTACCAAGCACAAAGTGATGGAACCGACTGTGTTAAGAGAATCTGAAATCATTATGGTTTAAAAATGAAATTCACAGTTCATGAAAAAAAAATTCAAACTAGCTATAACTGAGAGACAAAACAGTCCCCAGAGAAAATTCCTATCAAGATCTGCAAATCATTTTGTCAATTATGACTTTTACTCTTCAAAACTCAAGTTTCTCAGTTTCCTTCAGTACCCAGAATTAATTAAACAGTCCCTCCCTTCCTTCCACACTTCAAATGCAGTGTAATTTATAAGCCTATTTATGTCATGTGTGTGTAAGCATGTGTGAGAGAGAGAGAGAGACAGAAACAGAGTTTGATTGATTCATTAATTAATTCTGAGAATTAATTCAGGTTTCTACTATGAACTATTACCTCATGGCTTGAAAATAACCCCCAACAGTGTGATGAGAACACTGTCCCAATTTCTACACAACAGAATATCACCTAAAGATTAAAAAGCCAGTGAGAGGGAGAGAGAGAAACTCTCCAAACTCCAAATTCACAGAACAATTTGTGATTATTTGTATCCCAGAAAACGGAGTCTTTACTTTCTAGAAGTCTCACTGCTGGGTTCCTTTAAGTAAAAATTTCCCTTGGAGCCTTTAAAACATATTTACATTTCCAAAAATTCAACTGACAAATAATTTTTCACATAAACAGCTATTGCACAAGGTAAAGCAAACTTTCACATATGTTTACCTTCAAACCATATCATTTAGACTTAAATGTGCTAAAATTCTGAAACATCGTTTTCTCAGAAAGGTGGTTGATCTAGAAGGGAGGTTTGCAGGGAGAGTCAGCTAAATGCTTCTGGGAGGGGTGGGAAGGGGGAGGTGCAGAGAGAATGGATTCATATGGATGGTAAACAGCAAAGCTTTCCTCCCTGACCCACTGAGCTCTATGTTGACAGACTATGGTCTGACTGCACAGCAAAATGGCTGGGGGGCAGAACCAGCAGAGCCGTAACCCACTGCTCTGGCCCACAGAGCCATGGGTAGGTTAGACCGTAGATCATCATGGCCCAGGGGAAGCAAGCACAGTGAACCCATATATTCTGTCTTGGGCAAATGGGTTATCTTCTAGGGACGCCATAGAGGTAGCATAATAATAGAAGGCAGTGCCTTAATCAGCAGAGTTGTATGGACTAGTTATGTCCCATCAAAATTCAAATTCATATTCATATTCATTGAAGTCTAGCCCCAAGTGTGATGGTCTTAGGAGGTGGGCCCATTAGGAGGTGATTAAGCCACAAGAGTGAAACCCATCATAAGGAGCCAAAGAGACCAGAGTTGTGTCTTTCTGCCATGAGAGCAGGAAGACAGCCATCCTTGAACCAGGAAGCCAGTTCTCACCAGATGCCAAATCTGCCAGTGCCTTGCGTTGGATTTCCAGACTCCAGAGCTGGGAGAAATAAATTTCTGTTGCTTATAAGCCCCCCCAGTCTACAGTCCTGTGTTACAGAAGCCCAAACTCAAAGACAGGAGTAGTTCTTCCATGATGGAACTGTGGAACCTAGTGATCGGGAGAGAATGTAGTAATCTCATTAGTATTCTCTAATTATGCCAAGGTGCCAAATTATCCTTGGACTTAGCCTAGAAATTGGGGTGAAGAAAGTATGAGTTGGGGCAGCGGCTCACATTACAATTTCAGTATGTACACAAAAGGCTAATTGTGAACAAATCGTAATACTGAAACACGGCGTGCGTGGCTCTCAGAACAAAGCATAAAAGATGTCATGGCAAACGTGACCAGCTCACAATCAAATAAAACAGCAGCTGCTCGAATAATGTACTGTTTGGGGAAAACAGAAAAGTGAGCAACTAGAATGCAATGGGAAAGCAATGTAGCTGGTGCTGTGGGTGCCCAGAGGAAGATCCTCTATACCTACACGAAGCCTCCAGAAACCCTATATGCAATTAGCTAGAATTCTGTTCTCAAATACAGTATCCATTTTTAAAGTTAAGTCCATTGTCCATCAAGTACATGCTCTTTGGTTTCAAGCCCTTCTAAGAGGTGGATACCCACTGGGCATCTGGGTGAGGATCCAGAGTCCTGCTCCTCTTCCTCAGACCCAGGAGACCAGGTTCTTGACTTAAAGATCAGGGGCATTAAAGAAGCAAGCTACAGACTCAGGGTAGAGGATGTGATATTTTAAGTCAACATTCAGTTTCACAACCAGAAATCCATGAAGAGAAAACAAACCATGGAAAACGAACAATCTTACAGCGATTGAGATGATACAAGTTCCTGGATAAGAAACCATTCAGTTTTTAAAAAACAAACAAGCTACAGGTAGATCAAGCATTGACACAAAAATTTAAAAATTTTTAAAAATTAAAAAAAGATACGGCAGCACACCCAAAGAAAACTTAGGTCTTTAACAACTAAGTGTTTCAAGTAATGGGGAAAGATATGCTAAATAATAACCTCCAGCCACCACAGTCAGCATTCGCCAGGACGATGTGAGCTCCTGGAGAGCAAGCACTGTGGGTCTCTCATGTTTGTGTACCGAGAAGCACCGAGAAACTGCATTTCATGTCGAAATTGCAAAATAAACATCTGTTGAATGGAACAATATGGGTCAATTCCATACCGTTCCTATTCAAACTGGAAGGAAGTGAAACAGAACAAACTAATTTTCTATCCATCTAGTAAGCATAGCAGAACTGGTAAAGCCCTATTGGAAGGGACCGAGAACTTAAATTCAGATACCTCACGGAAGGCCTGAAGTGAGGGAATAGATCTTCATATCACATGGCATTTCTGTGAAAAAAAATTAAGCAAGGAAACAAGCTACATATTAGGTTTTTGAAAGAACAATCCAGACTAGTGAACATTTACTGTCCTGGCATTTTAAGTGCCACAACACAGATTTTTACTAGACGTGTGGTAGCCATTTCGACTTAGAGCAACCTGATGGAGAAAAACTATACACACAGATCAGCCAGTGGAGGTTCTTCCGAAGAACGAGCTTCAACCAAGAAACTTCAGGTGTCCTGAGGGGTTAAATCAAATTTTATATGATATTCTTATGCCTTTCCCTTGGGGTGAATTTCTTAGTTGGCTCAAAGCTTGTAACGATACATTTTTTTTTTACTCTTACATAAGCAACGATAATAATTTTGCACCCTGAGCATGCAGTCTTACCATTTACCAAGAAGGGAGGTAGGTCCCCATTCTGGCACTCACTGTTAGTTCGGCCGCAGGCATTTCTCCCATCCTCCTTGATAACAGAACACCAGTGTTGTTCAAGCAGCCATGTGCCAAGTCTCATGGGATAAGCAGTGATCCATCTGAAATCAATCAGGGAAACCCCATTGATCTCGGCCGGTGGTTGGCCTACAAGTGGGCATATGCCCTCCTTCTGACCAAGCAGACATAAAGGGAGTATTTTCTTCCATGACACAAAGAAAAATGCAAAGACTAAGATCTCTCACCCCGTCTTCCACTCTTATTTTTGTGTGAGGATATGCCTAGAGTGGTGGCATCCAACTTGCAACTATGACAAGCCTGTGAAGGAAGGCCAGTACCCTGAGGCTGGCCATGTGGACACATGAAACGGACAGGGGTCCTTCACAACATCACTGAGCCACTGGACCTATCTCCAGATGGTCTACCTCCATACTTCTTAGTAAGTGAGTAATAAAAGCCCTCATCGTTTAGAGCCATGAAAGTAGGGCTGTCTGATAAATGCTGCCCCCCCCCCCAAAAAGCATCCTAACCAAGTTGCCATTCTTCAATAATTCTTAGATGCTTAGGTAAGGATATTTTTAAATTTAACCTGTCCTGCTTTTCCTCCATTCTCTCTAATCCAACCATCCTTACTTCTTTTCAGGAACTTCCCTATTAGCCTAGAGCACCTGACCCATCACTCAACCACACGCCTACTAATAGTCTCAACTCCCTTGACATACTTGTCCTTCTGCTGCATGTGCCCAGCAAAACCCCATCCTAGACCAACCAATCATCTACCTTTCCCATCCATATCTGGGCTCGTGAATATTATGAGAGAAAGGCATGGGATCAGCAGATTAGTGTCACCATCCTCACTCAGATTCTTAGGAATAACCTACAATTCCTCTCTGCATCTCTCATTACTCCATCATCAACAGCTATTGTAAGCTTTCAGCAACTCATCCCTCCCTTTCTATGTAGACCTTGCTTTCTGCCTTACAGGAAGTGCAGAAAGTGCATCCCACCCTTCCTGAGAGTGCATTCACCCTCATCATTTTCTTTATTTCTCGTAGTCTTTAGGTTGCTCAACAAATATCCCAACTATCCACCTTTCTGGCACTTGTTAAGATCACACTATTTCATCCCCTTGTACTTGGAGATTGGATAACTGATTCTTACCAATGATTTGTGAGGAGAGATGACAGGTGTTGTTTTGGGGCTAAAGCATTTAACTGACAATTGGAAACCCTCCAGACCTCTCTTCCCCTCTGGCATAGAAACCATAAGTATTTGGCTCCATCGGGGTAACTATGATGAGCAGATAAAAGTAGAACATGTAGCAGGAAGAATTAAACCTTTTTTTAAAAACCACAAAGATTTTGGAGTTGTTTGTTACTGCTGCATAATCTAGCCTATGTCTTTGATACATCTCTCCTCCTACCTCACTACATCCCCTTACATCATCATCTCCCCCTACATCTTTTGTGTCTTTCCCTCATATGCCAAGTCCTACTGCCCTGCCAAAAATATAGTCTATACCTCACTCACTTGTGTACCTCTGTTCACTCTTCATTCTGTTATAATCTGATTACTGCCCTACACCATTTTCCTGAAAGCAAAATTATATTTACAATTCAGTAGGTAAGTCAAATGGACCTTGTACTGGACATGCTGATAAATTTGCCTGCTGAATGAACCTCTCCTTCTGACTCAAAGTAGCTGGTCCACACCCTTTCTGGATGCACCTGCTGTGCTGTCAAGTAGAACTGCATGTTCTCTCTATCACGAGACTCCTCCAAGCAAGCGCCCAGCCCAGGCACCAATGATGAACCAAGAGAAGACATGCAATCTAAAATTTGTGATCTGTGTGTACAGGCTCAAAAGGAGAGCTTGGCTAGGTTCTCTCTCCCATGAATATGAACCAAGATCAAAGGAAATTTGGCAGTTGGTTAGGAGGCAATGAACCAAGGAGACCACTGTGGCCATATACAAGAAACCACAGAGAAAGGAGTTGGCTGAGAACAGATAACCAAGCAGCTGCTTTGAGTTGGCCCCTGGGAAAGGGGTGGAGGGAATAGCTTGGGTTCCTAGTAGCTTTCCAGGTCCCAGCGGCCAGTCCTTTTGTTGCCCAGTTGCCTTTGGTTTTTGTTCTTGGATTTACCCAAAATTCCATAAAGTATCCTTAAAACAAACCCCAGTTACTGTAGCTTCAGTGGATTTCTTTCTAGCAAAAGAGCCTTTTCAAACCTTATTTTAGGCTGCCTCCTTAATAAGATTTTGCACTACTGACTACTCCCTCCTTTTTGAAAGTTTCCCCCTCCTTGCTTCTCTAACTGAGGCTCCCCTGCTTTCATGTTTCTTCTCCTCTTCTTCTGCCAACACTTTAAATATTAAGGATGCCTGGGGTTTCTCTGTTGGCTTCCATCCACTCTCCCCAGGAGCCCTTACCCATTTCCGGGTCATCACACTCCACCCTAGCTGGGAACTTCTGGGACTTTTTTATTCTGTCCAACTAACATGACTTTTTGGAAAATCACATTTGCATTTATTAAAATAATCATTCAGTGGTTAGTCATATGACCTTACATTTTTCATTTCAAAGAGTAATTTGTAACATTATAGTGAATGTCCACAAACAAGTGGTCAACACTGTAGCACATTAAAGTGTAATGACAACTCTTCAACCAATATCTGATAAAGATACTTCAGTAGAAGAATCTAGAGCCAACATAAAATAGAATAAAACTTGGCTGAATCTTCTGTTTAAATTTGTTCGAATGGTTTTGACTATACGCAGGAATCTTATCATTTCAATTTTTACAAAGAAAATATTGTAAATCAAGATAATGATTAGAAATGAAGTCTGCAGTGATTTGGGGGGAAAATCACTACATATATATATATATATATATGATCAATATGATAAAAAGGGTGTCAGGAATGAACTGGTATCATAAAATTTTAAAGAAACTTAAGGCCATAATATCCCACTATCTCATTTTATAGATGAAGAAATGGAGAATCAGAAAGCCGAAGATTTGCCCAAAATGATAATTCTACCTCATGGCAGAGCTGGACATTAGTCATTAAGACCACCTGATTCTTTACCTAGCACCCTCTCCAGTACACCATGATTTATGAACTGCTCTCAAACTTATCAAGAGCAAAATGGCAAGAAGATCCTTCAGGACTGGAGAAGACCTAGTCAGGAGGGCATTTACCTTCTCAGTAGAATCACCCTCTCTTATGGCACTTTCTTCCCATTGGACTCCTGCCTATGGGAGACAGGAAGCAGATGTTCTCAGAGCAGGGGTGTGAGAAAGGCAAACTAACACCTTCTCTTTGATGAGCTTGGAAGGACTCAAACTGCTCTCTCTAGAGAAGTTAAGACAGCTGCTGAGATGTAGCAAAGCTTTGAGCCAAGAGCTTGAGGTCCCAGAGTCATGAAATCACCCCAGGAAGAGAAATAGGGTGAGTTTAAATCAAATTTGGTAATCCAAGTCTGGGTGTGAAATATATTAAAATTAGGAAAAGTGATGACAGATAGAAGATTAGTGAAAAATGTGCCAAATTATTTCATTAGGGAATTGCTCTAAAATACCATATTTAAACATATTTTCTTCAATGCTCCCAATGTTCAACTGGTTTTTTAAAGGTATAGATGTGAATATACATGTGTGCATATGTGAAAGTGAGTATATACCTCTGTATGTATACATGCGTGCATACATATATATGTATTTACTGGTGGGGAGAGAGAGAAGTTAAACTACTTCTGGAGCCTGAACAGAGAACCACATCCGAATTGGGAAAAAATTAAATCCTGTGGCTCAAACACCAAGCATCTGCTGCTTAGCAATAGCATTTCCAAATTGTAAGTTTAGCTTCTTAAAGGGTGAAGTGAATCTTCTTAAAAGCACATGAAATGTTTTAAAGTTATGAAACACTATATGGTTACATATATATAATTAGAGTTATATATTTATATACACATAACATATAAAACATGTATATATACATATAACTTATATACATAACATATATAACTATGTATTTCGTAAGAAATACTATGTTTCATAACTATATAGTTCAGTTACATATAACTATAAATGTTATACATATCTATAGTATATAACTACATATATACTATATATAACTATATCTATATATAACACACACTTATAGCATATAGGTTATACACTATATATAACTAACTGTATGTATTCACACACTATATAATATAGAATTATATACTATATATAACTATAACTATACACACACACACACACACAAAATGACAAGAAAACAACATCTGTGGGTTGTAACTGAACTTTTCATAAATTATGCCAAGAGAAAACATATTCTGATTTCTCAGTGGAGGACAAAATGGCAGAAAGTTTACACTGAACTACAGCTACATTGAATCCAAAAATCCAGAAACATTTAGACTGCCTGGGCTGTGCAGTCAGCCTATGTCAGATCATGTATATCCTGAGACACCCACATCCAGGATAAAGTCAACCTCTCTCTTTGAAAGCAGTGCCATAGCCAACCCATAGCACATGCTTTATTTTAGCAGCTAATTTTTAACCCTTCAGGCGTGGATTAGAATGCCCTTTTATGGCAGTGTTCAGAGTCAGCCTATAAACCTCAGAATCCCTCAAATGTTCTTTGTTATCCCTCCAACTCAGTCCTCGGTTCCAAGTCAAAACTCTCCCCAAAGTCACCTTCTCTCACTTCCAAGGAGAGGACCCTCATTTCCAGCCTTCTTTGCCCCACAAGTCCCTTGAACGTGCTCCCTGGCCTGGCCCCGCTCAGCTCTGAACATATTAAATAATGGTTTCACAGCTCTCCCCTTTTCCAGCCCTTCTGTTCCCTCCCCTATTTTTCCAAAATGGCCAGGGACCCTTAAACCTTGCCCTATATCCTCACATTTTTAACTACTCTATCCTTTCTTATAACATCTAGTTATCTACTCCTCAGCTCCTTCTCTCAGAGCCACCTGCTGAGATCAGCACTCCAAATCCAGCAGATCCATCTCAACAGGAGATGCCAAGCCATCCTCATTCTGAACAATGACCGATATAAAAGCCAATACACAACATCATCACTCTAAGCCTACCAGATGAAAGTGTTCTCAATCTGCACACATTCCAGGAAGTTGGCTGTAACGGGAAAAATTTCAAAGGGCAACAGAAATGAATCTCTCTCCTCAGAGACTGTCACTAACACCCCAAGTTCACCACAGCGCTTAGCCTCAGGAAAGCAAGAAATTCACTCTTCTGTTATATTTTTAACATCTTTCCCTCTTGTTGATGTGCTGCTCTGTTTATAAGCTGCAAAATGTTTGGAATCAGATGTCTGCTCCTCAAATTTGCTACTTTGGGCCAGGTTCTCAGTAATACCTAAGGGTACTGTTTTGGACAATTTCAGGAATTCTCTATGTAAGCTTACAAAGGGCCATTTTCTTAAAATGCACTGGATTGTACTCTCTCATCTGGTACATTTTCACTAAGACAGACAGATCTGCATCTCTCTGGGTTTAATGCAGCCAGGAAACAACAGTATGTTGTGTCTCCTCACTCTGAGACTCCTACTAAATCATCCTCTAGCATACTCTATTTAGTAATATATTGTGTTTATTGTCTGTCCACCAGCTAGAAGGTAAGCTCCAAGAAGGCCAGGGATTTGTCTTTGCCCTCTGATGAATCCCAATAGCCTATAAACAATGCCTGGCGCAAAGCATAAGCTCAATTTATTTGTTGAATTTATTAAGTAATTAATCTCCTGCTATAAAAGTTTATCCTAAATTCTTTATACTTGGCATGTGGAAACAAGATACACGTTTTGAATGGAGAAACACCTCATAGGCTTTGAGAAAAAGTAAAAGGAGATCATGGACATTCTACCCTACACTAATGGTGTGAATTACTCCATGAGGGGCCAGAAACACATTTCTTTGTGTTCCAAAATGACCCAAATCTGGCTCAATGCCCCCACAGAACAAGTGTTTTGAGAAATCCAAAGAGGTCACCTTGGATTACCTCTCCTTCCATTCTTTTATATAATTTTTTATTTAAATTCAATTAATTAACATATAATGTATTATTTGTTTCAGGGGTACAGGTCTGTGGTTCATCAGTCTTATATCACACACAGTGCTCATTACATCACTTGCCCTCCCCAATGTCCATCACCCAGTTACCCCACCCCCCCACCCCCTTCCCCTCCAGCAACCCTCAGTTTGTTTCCTATGATTAAGAGTCTCTTATGCTTTGTCTCCCTCTCGAGTTTCATCTTGTTTCATTTTTTCCTCTCTTCCCCTATGATCCTCTGCCTTGTTTCTTAAATTCCACATATCAGTGAGATCATATGATAAATGTCTTTCTCTGATTGACTTCTTTCGCTTCCATTCTTTTAAACAAGAAATCTAGAGCTATGGTGTCCAGAAAAATGGGACAGGGGCTGCTATTCTATTTTGGTCACTGATTCTCTCGATCTATGGTGAAAGAAATGGCACCACCCATGGCTCTCCCTCTACCCCAAGCGCAGGTTTGGGGACCTTTGCTGAAGTTCCAAGACTAGATCATCTAGTGTCTAGTCTACATGGGCACCAATATGGCCTCATCCATGTGAAATTCTGTATCCACAAAGGTACCGTTTATCAGTGAAATCAGATCCCCACTAACTGAAACTATAAACCCCAATTCACTTCCCAGTCCTCCAGTATCTATCCAATATCCCAGAATTCCTTTCATTTTCCTCTTGAGTTCTTTCACTTCACATTTCTCAGACAAATAAACAAAAAATTATTTATATCTGTTTGGTCATAATAGTGTCTAGTGGCTTGTCCTTATAAATGGTAGACCCCAGGGGCCTAGAAATACAAGAAGATCTGAGTTGTCTTTCTCAGGGAACAAATAAAATCCAGGCTTCAGGACATTGCTGATGGTGGCAGAATGGGAAGAATTCAGCTAGGATTGGGTTCAGCTGATTGTGATAAAAACCTCAAAACAACAGTGGCCTTCAAAAGACCGATTTTTATTTTATGCCCCTTAAAAGAAGTTCTGTGATATCCCCCAGACCTGGTACAGAGGTTTTTATACTAAAGCTCCACCAACTGTCTAAAGCCATCCCATAATCTAAGGCAACTGCGTGTGCATTGACCATAAAGACGAGGGTAAAGGGTGCATGCCAGATGTCTTTTAAGATTCCCTGAGACTACCATAATCTACCATGATATCCCTACGGCCAGTACATAGTCACACAGCCAGCCGAGTGATGAGGGAAGCTGGAAAATCTATCTTTATCTCACATGACTAGGTTGGATATTGGGGAAGGCAACTAACAGTCTCTGCCACAGACGGTGAACACTCATTTTATTCTTTCATGGTGACTTGGCAGTAGTGAAAAACAAAGCTTGGAGTTTTCTCAATAGGTGATCAAGCTGGGTAATTTAAATATTGAAATACTATTGAATAATTGAAATACTAATAAATAATTCTTCTACTTTGTCAAGTTTAAGACTCACCTCAACTCTCAGTTGCCACCTGTCTCTCACTTTGGATCAAGATTAGGAAAAGAGACAAATTCATTTGTCAGCAAGATCTTCTCGTAAGTTCTTTGGTCATCTGACTTGGTGTCCAAAAGGTGAAGAGATATTCACAAGATATATAAAAACTGAAGAATGGGATGTAAGAGAAGCTAAATCTTAAATTAATCCTAATTTCAATTCTATAAAGGGAGGGCATGAGGCACTGAAGTAATAGAGTAGATGACATTATCCTGTCTCCACTTCCACACCTACCAAATTATAAGCTTGAAGAATGTGCATTTTTGGTTCCATAGCCCCCAGAGTCTTCTATATAGACAACACCCAATGGATCTTCGCTGCATTGTGTTGAAAATGGATACTAGAATAAACATACAGAAGAACTTATGTGAAGAGAAGATGAAGAGTTTAAAACACTTTTAAATTAATGGTATGGCAAAAAAGAACACTACATTTAAAGTCAGCAGGCTTGCGTGCTATAACTGTCTTCCCTAGTTATTGCTTCTTTGACCTCTGTTTCCCCATGTGGAAAATGCAGAACGTAACTCTGCCCCGGCATGCCTCCACTGGGTTATAGTGTCAAATATTCATTTCAAAAGGCTGTACAAAATACTATCTGTTTGTATTCTTCCTCCTACACTTACCCAATGAGCACACCAGATCAAGGAATCTCTGCAACTCAAGGGATAATAAAAAACAAAAGGTGATGAGGGAAGCATGTATTGGGATGAAGAGCCAGACTCTAAGGCTTTGGGAGACCTGCCAGTAAAGCTCCCTATAGCCATATAGACAAGAGCCAGAGGCAGCAACCATGAATCACTCAGGGAAAGACTTTCCATGGCAGCATCTAGGCTCCCTCTGCATTGGCTCAGGGTCTCTGAACCGGTTGTTTTTCTGCAACTGTCATGATCATAATAAAGACAATAAGCAGAGCTGTTCTCAGACATCCTTGAAAGGCCCATGAGTCATCAAGACAAGCACTCTGACTTGAAAGGATGCTCTTCCCACTGTTTAAACAATGGCCACACACATCCTACTTCAATAATCCATTATATATGTTTTGGAATGTCACCATGTGGTTGGAATTAAAACTAAAAGCCTATCATCAAGCCAGGTGAAGAGCTAGCCAGCACTTTCTGAGAATATTAAACTGTATTTCTGGGCTTTGAGAATATTTAACAGGGCTTCTGATCAAGTCTGGAGATCTAGGGAAGGTTCCTCAGAAGAAGTAGCATTTGACCTGAATCTGAAAAATTAAAATTATCAAGTGAAGACGGAGAGGAAGAAATTTACAGACAGGGGAAACAGCATGTGTGAAGGCCCTGTGGTAGGAGAGAACAGAGCTTACTTAATGAACTGAGGGAAGAAAAAAATTGTGAGTGGACCAGGAAGAGCAAAGAGAAGAGCAGAGCAAGATACAGTTGGACAGTTAGAATATCAGTTTGGGTCTTTGGTTGTGAGCCACTGAAGTGAACTCTGCCTCATTCATCAAAATAAAGAGCAAGTTTTTTTGGAAATCCACTAAAGAGCTCACAAAGTTGAAGCATGTTCACAGGATTTGGTGTCACTCAGGTGACTGGTGATTTTATAGGTGCAGTCATAGTGGATCCAGTGTGAAACAGCCAGAATGGTTATCAGGAAGTGGGGTAAAGGAGGCAGCGAATACGGGCTGCCTTCTGGGAACTTTGGCTGTAAATGGGGAGGTCAGAGAAAATGAGCTGGTCTGGGATATAGATGCAGGGTCCAGAAGGTTTCTTTTTTTAAGATTAAAGAGTCTGAGCATATTTCAGTGCTACCAATAGAGGTTGGCTATACAAGAGAGGAGACATCATGTTAAGCACAGGTTTTCAAGAAGAAAAAGAACTTGCAACTGTTGAATCTCAGATCTGTACCTCTGAAACAAATAATGCAATATATGTTAAAAAAAAAAAAAAAAGATAGCAGGAGGGGAAGAATGAAGGGGGGGGAATCAAAGTGGGAGACGAACCATGAGAGACGATGGACTCTGAAAAACAAACTGAGGGTTCTATAGGGGAGGGGGGTGGGAGGATGGGTTAGCCTGGTGATGGGTATTGAGGAGGGCACATTCTGTATGGAGCACTGGGTGTTATGCACAAACAATGAATCATGGAACACTACATCATAAACTAATGATGTAATGTATGGTGATTAACATAACAATAAAAAATTTAAAAAAAAAAAAAAGAAAGAAAGAACTTGCAGCCTAAGTGCGAGAACTGTTCTTACCAGGGTGGAGCAGCATCTCTAGTGCACGCCCAGAAAAGAGGAGTGAGGGGCAGGGAGATTCATTTGCAGTCCTAGTGAAAAGACTCAGTTCCTGGCTGATGGCTTCCATTTTGTCTTTGCAGTAGGCCACTTTCTGAGACAGGGGAAGTTGAGAGATGAAGGAAGAGGATTAGGGAATTTGAAGAAAGTAGAGAAGGTTGTAAAAAGTCATTGTATGGGGGGCGCCTGGGTGGCTCAGTCGTTAAGCGTCTGCCTTTGGCTCGGGTCATGATCCCAGGACCGTAGGATCGAGCCCCGCATCGGGCTCCCTGCTCCACGGGAAGCCTGCTTCTCCCTCTCCCACTCCCCCTGCTTGTGTTCCCCCTCTCACTGTGTCTCTCTCTGTCAAATAAATAAATCTTTAAAAAATAGAATAAGAATGATGCAATCTGGGGGCGCCTGGGTGGCTCCGTCATTAAGCGTCTGCCTTCGGCTCGGGTCATGATTCCAGGATCCCGGGATCGCGCCCTGCATCGGGCTCCCTGCTCCGCGGGAAGCCTGCTTCTCCCTCTCCCACTCCCCCTGCTTGTGTTCCCCCTCTCACTGTGTCTCTCTCTGTCAAATAAATAAATCTTTAAAAAAAAAATAGAATAAGAATGATGCAATCTGGGGGCGCCTGGGTGGCTCCGTCATTAAGCGTCTGCCTTCGGCTCGGGTCATGATTCCAGAATCCCGGGATCGAGCCCCGCATCGGGCTCCCTGCTCCGCGGGGAGTCTGCCTCTCCCTCTACTCCTCGCCCCTGCTCATGATCTCTCTCTCGCTCTCTCTCAGATAAATAAATAAATAAATAAAAGGATAGCTCTGCCTGTCTCCACTTACTATTTTATTTCTTAGGAATGCAGTAAGTTCTATAACATCTTAATCGACTGTTAGCAATGGGGATTAAGTTTGCAGCCCACCTACAGCAAAGTGCGCATGCGCTTTTGCACAGTGGCATGTATTTGAATAAAGCATTACCCTGACTTCATCTTCTCAATTTATTTGTTTTCTCTTTTCCCCAACTTTCTCCTTTATTATCATATATTACCAGAGAAACATATTTTAGCCACCATAAGTCCCTTTTGTGGAATGAAGGAAGATGCAAATAATTAGTAAGTCAGTAATAGAACCGAAAGTGTCACTTGGAAGTTAATTTAAAACTATAATGATCATCACAGATACAGACATGTAAGTGTGTGTATAGAAATAGATATAAATGTAGATGCATAGGTATACCAAGGTTTGCTGACAATTCCTATAGAAAGGAGGAATGTAAAATCTCTCTGAGCTTCTATTCTGAGATAAAAAGTAAGAATCTAACCAATTTGTAGAAAAGGAAAACATACTTACCTATTTATTGGTTTAATGTTTTCTATAAAGCTAAAAATATTTTTACTAATTTCCTTTAAGCTATCAGCAGGAAAAATTTTAATCCAAGGTAATTTTATAAAATGGTTAATTTGGGGGAAACAGAAAGCATTTTCATTTCTTACAAATAGATTATTGTTAATATTATAAGAGCTGAGGAAAATATTTAACAGCATAGTCTCAACTTAAAACAACTACTTTTAGGAAAACAAGTACTTTATTTTTTTTATTTTTTTATTTAAATTCAATTATTAACATATATTATTTGTTTCAGGGGTACACATCTGTGATTCATCAGTCTTACATAATACCCAGTGCTCATTATAACACATATCCTCCCCCAATGTCCATCACCCAGTCACCTCATCCCCCCACCCCCTCCACTCCAGCAACCCTCAGTTTGTTTCCTATGATTAAGAGTCTCTTATGGTTTGTCTCCCTCTCTGGTTTCGTCTTGTTTCATTTTTTCCTCTCTTCCCCTATGATCCTCTGCCTTGTTTTTTAAATTCCACATATCAGTGAGATCATATGATACTTGTCTGTCTCTGATTGACTTATTTCACTTAGCATAATACCCTCTAGTTCCATCCACGTATTTGCACATGGCAAGATTTTTTTTTTTTGATGGCTGAGTAGTATTCTATCGTGTATATATACCACATCTTCTGTATCCATTCATCTGTTGATGGACATCTGAGCTCTTTCCATAGTTTGGCTATTGTGGACATTGCTGCTATGAACACTGGGGTGCACGTACCCCTTCGGATCACTACATTTGTATCTTTGGGGTAAATACCTAGTAGTGCAATTGCTGGGTCATAAGGTAGCCCTATTTTCAACTTTTTGAGGACCTCCATACTGTTTTCCAGAGTGGCTGCACCATCATGCATTCCTACCAACAGTGTAAAAGGGTTCCCCTTTTTCTGCATCCTCGCCAACATCTCTTGTTTCCTAATTTGTTAATTTTATCCATTTTGACTGGTGTGAAGTGGTATCTCATTGTGGGTTGTTTTGTTTTTTTTTAACAGAAATGGTATTAGCCTGGGTTCAACTGCAGGAACAGAAACCACTCTATTTTTTTTTTTTTAAGATTTTATTTATTCATTTGACAGAGAGAAAGAGACAGCGAGAGAGGGAACACAAGCAGGGGGAGCAGGAGAGGGAGAAGCAGCCTTCCCGCCGAGCTGGGAAATGCGGGGCTTGATCCCTGACCTGAGCTGAAGGCAGATGCTTAACCGACTGAGCCACCCAGGCACCCCTCTCATTGTGGTTTTGATTTGTATTTCCCTGATGCCGAGTGATATTGAGCATTTTTTCATGTGTCTGTTGGCCATTTGGATGTCTTCTTTGCAGAAATGTCTGTTCATGTTTTCTGCCCATTTCTCGATTGGATTATTTGTTCTTTGAGTGTTGAGTCTGATAAGTTCTTTATAGATTTTGGATACTAGCCCTTTATCTGGTATGTCATTTGCAAATATCTCCCTTCTTTCAGTTGTCTTTTGGTTTTGTCAACTGGGAAAACAAGTACTTTAAACTTAAGCTTCTTATATGGCAGAAGTTACTTATTTTCAGTGTACTTCACACTGGGTAATATCAGTGCTTTCCCTGATTTTTAAATATCTAAAAGAGAATCAAGATGGCATAATAGTTAAGACCACAGACTCATATATCCACTTTCTTTCTCTGCCTGTGTGACCTCATGAAGATCCTTAATCATGCTTTTACCTCTAGATTGTTGAGGATGCAGTGAGTTGATCTATGGCAAATTCTTAGAACAGTGCCTGGCATATACAAAGCACTTTACAAGCATTAGTTGTCACTAGTGCTCTTGCTGTTGGTCATAGTCTTCATCATCTAAAAGATGTAGAAAGTGTCTTTGCTGGTGTTTCTCCTGAGTGCCACCAGAAGCCTGCATACCACGGGTAACTAATTCAGTTTAATCAATAATGACTAAGGTAGGTGATGCTGGTCCTTTGGCTTTAAGAACACCCTAATAGGGACGCCTGGGTGGCTCAGTCGGGTAAGCGTCTGCCTTCGGCTCAGGTCATGGTCCCAGGGTCCTGGGATCGAGCCCCACATCAGGCTCCTTGCTCAGCAGGGAGCCTGCTTCTCCCTCTCCCTCTGCCTGCTGCTCCCCCTGCTTGTGTGCTCACACGTGCTCTCTCTCTCTCTGACAAATAAATAAATAAAATGTTAAAAAAATAAAGAACACCCTAATAATGAGACAGAGCATGCCTTCCTTTGTAGTTAAAAGACAGAACCAAAGAACTAACATCTCAAGTTCATGTGAAGAAGAATCAGACTGCCTACAAGGGGGAAGAAAACCCCCTTCCCTAACCTGTTTCACACTCTCACTACAAGTGACACACAAAGGCAAAGCTTGCTTAGGCCTTCCTGCCTACAGCTCAGGTCTCTGAACCCTGAGGTAGTTTTCAGGAACCTTCAAACCAACTCCTGTCAAAGTGTTCCCCTCAATGAAGCCCTTTCCATTCCATCAGGAACCATCCACTAGTCTTTGCTTCTTCTGGGCTGGTTGGTAATTAAAAAGCAAACAACAAACAAAACCTGGCATTAAACGAAATCCTCCACTGTACAGTTCTGCCTCAATCATCAATGACTTTCACAAGTTCCTTACACAATCTGAGACCCAGTTTCCTTAACTGTAAAGTGGGAGTGATAATTAGAGAAGATTTGTTTATACCTGCGTGGTGATGAAACATCTGGGTTCCGATCGTCTTGGGCAGAAGCCGCCCATTTCACACTGTCTTCTGCTACCGGACCCAAATGATACTGGAAATCCTGATTAGTCACAGGTACCCGTAAACCGTCTTATATCACAGAATCCAGAGACCACAGCAGTACCCATTAATATATTACCTGTATTATCAATAGTCAAATGTTTCCAATATCCTTTCTCTTGCTATTCCTTCCAGGAATCTGAATTCTTCATCTTTGGCTTATAGCAGAAGGCTTGAATGGAAAAAAGGAAGAAGAAGAAACATTTGTGGGAGATAGGTCTAAATGTTTCTGGTCAATTTTTATACTATCTACAATAAAAGCATCGGGAGAGTGAAATCTTTTATGAGGGCACACTACAAAATTAATTTTTAAGGATTTGATCAGTGATTACCCTAAGAATAAGAACAGATTATAAATAATGAGAACAGTGACAAACTCCAGCGCCTTTTCACTTACATGATAACTTGTATTACAATCGTTTCTGATTGACAAAGCCTTTGAAACATACAAACTCAACCAATTTACACACAGGTATTTTTCCAGTCTTTGTTCTGGAACATGAATACTTTTTGAACTTGCATGGTACACCAGCATAGAAACAGATACTAACCCGTTTTACTTATATATAGTTAACTTAGAAAGGCTAAACTTCTCTTTAAATTTGTTAGGATTTTGGGGGGACACCTGAGTGGCTCAGTTGGTTAAGGCTCCAACTCTTGATTTTGGCTCAGGTCATGATCTCAGGGTCGTGAAATCGAGTCCCGTGTCAGGCT
>NC_058409.1:12128673-12151949 GCF_002201575.2 Neomonachus schauinslandi
TTATCTAATAAGAAATAATACTTATTATTAAAAATAAATAAATAAATTTGTTAGGATTTTTTTTTCTCCCAAGTTGGTAAACAAAAAGCTATCGTAGTAGTTTTGAGTTTGGAGAATGCCAAACAAATCTAATGACTTACATTACTCTATTTTATAACCTGGAAGATCACATCTTACTGTAACCTGACAGCCTAGGTAAGAAGCATTGTGTGCTTTGCCCTTACAGTCTTACTCCTCCCACTGGCTTTGAGCAAAGGCCTCTGAAACCCTAGGAGACGGTAGGGTCACAGGACAGGAGGAGTCTGGGTCCCCAAATTACCACTGGACCAGTGGTATGCAGCTGAAATTTTGCAGCTTATTTGCTGCAGCAGATGTTACTCTAACCAACGCAAAAGCCAAACTCCTGATGTAAATACTCTCATATTTACACATCTTTCCCTAACATAGCTAAAATTTAGAACAAGATATAAGGGAATGCCACTTGAGGACAAATATGGAAACATTTTTTATATATGATGAATTATATAAAAGTTATATATGATGAATATCATGTGCTGATTCCAACAATGGGATTCTTATCGACAAATTGTTCTCCTTCCCCCCCCCCCCCCCGCCCCCCACCTCTGAGAACTAGGATAAATTCCCAGACATAATAGGAGGGTCTCAAAAAAGTGACCGACAGGTAAAAATGGCTCCTCTTACAAGGAAGAGAAGAAATACAGCCTGCCCACCACCCCCCCACAACAGTCCAACAAAGAATCCTTTCCTAGGTCCACTATAGTATGTCCCCTCTGTCTTTTCCAACATCCAAAAATGCTCCCAGGAAATAAAGATCCCAGTAGTACAACAGTGCAATCTTGCTTCAAAACCCCATAAGCAGCTTTATTTTGGCGTTATCTCTATTTGCTTAAATGTCATAAAGAGGTAATTTTAGGGGACATGCCTCCATTTAGCAGTCAAAACATCCCTCCCTTTATATGTCTGCTTTACGTCTTTTCACTTTTTATTTCAAACTACTTATTTTTAAGCCAGGACTATGAGAACCCTCCAACCATCTTCCTCCCATCAGAAATTTCCTTCAACATCTGGTCTTACTGATTTGCTAGCCTTCTTTCCAGCCTCTGAACTTGAAGGAATCATATAAAAATATTTACTGAATTCCTGGAGGTGATATCTTGGACTGAGCCCTTTTGTTCCTGAACTCACATTTTAGACATCTTTGACCAAAAAGTCTTCAAACAGATAAAAAGTAGTCTCCTCACATTAATCAATAAAAACTTGGGTAAAACAGAATTCTTGCTCATTTGAAGAAAGACCGGACCCATGAAAGAATCCAGGATGAGATGAAAACATGGGCTCGACTCTTCATTATCCCCTGGGTTGGCTGGGTGTTCGCTTTCATTTTTGTTTTTCTCTGCAAGGACTTAAGACACAACTCAATATTTAGGGACATATTACTCAATTTACTAGAAATTCCTGAATGTTCCTTAATTAGAAACCAGCAGGACATCATAAAGGACATAACGACTTCTATATGAAAAAAAAATTCTATTCTCATTATTTCCTGGGGAAGGGAAGGATAGGATGGCCCTGGAAACGGAGGCAAACAATGCTAACTGTATCAGAGGCTTCCTTTCACTGGCCCAGGTAATAAATACAGCTTTCTTTTCTCTTTCCCTCTGTTGAATGTAAATGCAGGCAAATAAGGGGAGGGAGTGTCTATTCTATGAAAGGCTGTGGAAATTCAAAAATGAGAAAGTCATGTTCTCAGCTTTCAAGGGGTTTCTCATCCAGGGCAAGAGATGCAATAAAATTGATCAGATGTGGGATGATGACGGTGCTGCCCATGAGTGTAAATATAATGCCACTGAACTATGCACTTAAAAATAGTTAATGTGGTTAATTTTAGGTTATGTATATTTTGACACACACACACACACACAAAGAGAGGGAATAGAGACGTTCTCCTCCCCTTCTTCTGTCAGAGGTAGAATGAATCAAAATAAATCAACTGGCATCAGCAGCGCTCCTTAAGCAAGGGAGAAGCATGAAAAGCCAGTGCGTGTGTTTCTCCCTTTGGGATGCTATCAGACCCAGGCAAACAGTAAAGATTCACATCTTGGTGGGACTCACCATGGGTCATGTCTCATTCCTGGAGGGCAAAGTCAGAGTCATGCCTGCAGAGAGAAGTACATGACTACATGATTACTGCTGAGAAAAATGAATTAATATTCACAAAAATGACTCCCTTTATAGATGACCCGGTAAAGGCAGAACTGGGCGCTTGCTCTCACAGAGGGGCAGGGCCCGGTGATACAGGCGCCCCATGCTCAGAAGGGTTCCTGTATTCGGTTTAGCGCTCTGTTACCACCATCTTGAAATTCTTGATAATTTTTTCCACAAGAGCTCCCACGTCATCACCTTGTACTAGGCTCAGCAAACGAGGTAGGTCACCAGTCCTCCAGAGCGGGAAGGACACAGCCCTTTTCCCTCCAGAGCCTGTGTGAAGGGCAGAGAATAAGGGTAATGCTCAAAAGGACGCAGTCTAAGACGTTCCTCAAATTGCGAGAAGTGAAAAGGAATTCAGGGAGAGACATCTCGCGTGGAAAGGGGTTGTCCCTTCAGACTAAGACACCCAAAGAAAGGGTTGCATGATACAGCGTGTGCATGTGCACATGGTACGGAATGAAACCAGTCAACTAGTCAGGGGTGGAGGCAGGATACGTAGGTCATAACTTGAAATGCCTTCCCTTGTGGAATACAAGACAGCATTTGAGTTAACTAGAACTTTGACCTTTATAGCCTTTCTTAGAATACTCAACCCTTCAAAAAAAAAAAAAAAGAAAGCCTTAGACATCAATGTTAGAATGTGTCACATGGGTCTGGTGGAGATTGCGGGACAAGGGCTAGAATAGGCATGTTGGCTTTGTTGCTTTCTTTCTGAGCTCCGGTGGAGAAAGTCACTGGTGCTGACCTCTCTATCACCTCACACCCTAGGCGTGCAGGAGGCTTCCTGAAGTCACAGAGTTTTCCGCAATGCAGGAGCCCTCCAAATTTTATGACTCACTCATCTGTAGTAAAGATGGGCCCATGAGAAGAATGAAGGACCTAAGGACTGCCTGCCCCTGTGTTGTGGTGAAAACTAGATTATGTCATTACTACATAATTCTTATCTCTTTCTGTACTGTTTGAAATTTTTATATTATATTATTATATTGTATGTATGCATTTATTTATTTATTTATAGCTTATTGGGGAATGTCAATTCATTAGGATAAAAACCTGAATTTTTTGCCAGTAACTATCCCTACATGTCTTATGTAAGTAATGCCTTCCTTTTTATTATCTTGACGTAAATCCATAAGTTTTCAGACATTCTGACTTACACAAAGAGTATCCTTTCAGCCAATAAGACTCAGCTCTATTTATTCTAAAATTTCAGTACTGCATTTGATTCAAATCCCCGCTGTCTACCTGACCCCCACCCCAAGCAGAAGCCACACCTTTGGTTTGACTGACCTAAAATGGAGGGATGGGTTGCAAGGTCTTTCACATCTCCCCTTTCCCCTTCCTCTATCCAGCTCCTTCCTTCCCTGTCAGAGGAGAGCTTAGGTAGCAGGAAAAGAACAAAAAATACCCTCCTAACTGGGCCAGGTCACAGTCCCACCTGAGGTTGGTGATAATTCTGTTCTCACTCATTGTATATGCACTCCTGCTGGCTGGTATGGACAGATGGTGGCTCCAACATGGTTTACTGGTACAAAGCTCACTTGTCCCATCTGATTGTCCCCAATTCTCTGGAAAAGCAGACATCCAAAAAGGGAATAAAAATGACAGTCATCCTTTCCGTATTTCCCTTTTTCTAAACAAGAATTCTTGTGGAACCTCCAGTTGGCCTTGGGAAAAGAAAGCATCTCTTCCACAGAAATGTGAGTGGAGGGATAGCCTGTCTTTCCCTTGGTGTAGAGCTGGTTCCTGAATGTGTTTCTATCTCAGACCTGAGGGGAAGTAGCTGAACCACTGTTGGCTTTGCTCTGAACCAAGATTGTGAGATGTAGCTGTCATTCTAGGACAAGTGGAAGCCTGTTTGTTGTAGCTGGAATGCCTTTATTAAAATTAAATCAAATAGTAATAATATATGACCCGAGCAGTGATGATAGAGGTATACACCGATAGCATCTTCCTAATACAGTGAAGGGACATTCACCAAGCCTCAGAGAGGAAGGATGAGGACAATTTGCTACAGGAGAGAATGTCTTCCCTACATCCTCATTGGAAAGCAGAAAGCATCCTGCTGGAAATTTACAAGTGGAGCAAAGTTTCTTAGACTTGGCACTACTGACATTTAGGCCAGGTAATGCTTTGTTCTGGGAAGCTCTTCATGCATCCCTAGCCTCTACCCACTCCATGACAGTGGCAGCCTTCGCCAAGATACAAACACCTACAAATGTCTCCAGACATTGCCAACTATCTCCCAGGAAGGCAAAATCGCCTCTGGTTGAAAACCACTGCCGCTCTTACAGGCAGAGGGGAATCATGGTCAAAGGTTCAAGGTGTGGAAAAGTGGACATTATGAAAACACTCCATCTTAGTGGAGTGTGAGATACGGAGCAGACCAGCTAGTGGTGGGAGGTGGGAATGGAGAAGCATGGGAGGCTGATAATGGAGGGTCTGGTAGAACATACACAGGTGAAGGAATGTCATCTGTTTGGTGATGACAAGTCTCAGAAAGAAGATGACATATGGGATTTGAGTTCCAGACAGCTGGTAAGAGGCCAAGGGAAGAGTAAGACTTCAGGCAGCTGGATCACTCAGGACCTATGTCAGAAGTCAAGGCACAAGATGATGAAAAGCACCTAAACTGGGGGAGCGGCAGGAGGGACAGGAACAGAATGGCATGTGCACTGGAAGCCTGGGGGACCAGCCCTGCAACTGACAGCAAGAGCACACAGAGGATGGGCCATCACACTCCACGGCTGGGAAGGAGAAAAAAACTGGTTATGTCGAGGTATGGATGCCTTCTTTCTCCCCTTGGTTGATTTAAGATCTTAGCCTATGGAAATCTATCTCATCCGGGCAGTCTTCTGGATTTCCCAAGCATGAATGCCTTGAGATTTTAAGCAACAAAGATGCTTACATTTTGATCCTTACCACCTTACATAACTTGTTCAACACACCAATCATCACAAACAACACAGCAGGGCTTTGTCTGTAGCCTAGAATCCCTCTTTTCAAATACCCTCATGACATTACCCCAGCACTGGCCAAATTACCAGCAAGGAGTTGTCATGGTGTTGATATTATCTCTGGCAAACTATTAAAAAGAAAACATGAGAGAGGCCAAGGTACTCTAAAAAGAAGAAAAGGCTCCTAATTTGATAAAAATGACTTTGCCCCAGGTTGGTACTTTATCTTAGATGAAAATGTGGCTACAATTTTGATGTGATGCTTTATAAATTCATTCCACTGGAAGCCTTTCTGAAAAGGAAAGCTTTGTAGCAACAGTATACGTACAAAAGCAAAGGGATGTTGGTTGTAGAGTTGAGCAAACATCAACGGCATTTTTTTAGAGCTACCATACGACCCAGAAATTGCACTACTGGGCATTTGCCCCAAAGATACAAATGCAGGGATCCGAAGGGGTACATGCACCCTGATGTTTATAGCAGCAATGTCCACAATAGCCAAACTGTGGAAAGAGCCAAGATGTCCATCGACAGATGAATGGATAAAGAAGATGTGGTGTATATATACAATGGAATATTATGCAGCCATCAAAAGGAATGAGATCTTGCCATTTGCAACGACGTGGATGGAACTGGAGGGTGTTATGCTGAGTGAAATAAGTCAATCAGAAAAAGACATGTATCATGTGATCTCACTGATATGAGGAATTCTTAATCTCAGGAAACAAACTGAGGGTTGCTGGAGTGGTGGGGGGTGGGAGGGATGGGGTGACTGGGTGATAGACATTGGGGAAGGTATGTGCTCTGGTGAGTGCTGTGAATTGTGCAAGACTGTTGAATCTCAGATCTGTACCTCTGAAACAAATAATGCAATATATGTTAAGAAAAAAAGAAGAAGAAGAAGATAGCAGGAAGGGAAGAATGAAGGGGGGGAATCGGAGGGGGAGATGAACCATGAGACACGATGGACTCTGAAAAACAAACTGAGGGTTCTAGAGGGGAGGGGAGTGGGGGGATGGGTTAGCCTGGTGATGGGTATTGAGGAGGGCACGTTCTGCATGGAGCACTGGGTGTTATGCACAAACAATGAATCATGGAACACTACATCAAAAACTAATGATGTAATGTATGGGGATTAACATAACATAATTTAAAAAAATCAATGGCATTTTTACTGTACTATATTGAGGGGGCTCCTGAATAAACTTTTCATGATAAGCAACCGGGGAAGTTAAGTTCCCCTTATTAGCCTCTTTTTCTGTTCTTCTCAGGGGCCCATATCGTTTAAACCAACAAGCAGCAGCAGTTGAACTACACAAAAAGTTCCTGATAAACAACAGCTAAGGGAGGGAAGAAAATGGGCAAGATGTAGCTCTAGTAACATGAATCTCAATGCAAATCCAAAGCCTGCCATTCGTGGCTTCAACAGTGCCCCCAAATGACACAGAAAGGCATTGGCCGGATCTCTTAAGTATATCTTTCGCATGTTAATGTTACAAGAATGTAAAAAGGATTCCATTTCCTTCTTGATATATTCTCTCCCAATGTCTTCCAGGTCCAAAGATTTGGAGACTCTCCAAACAACACATAATAATGTGAGAGGAGGAAGGAAGTGAAGGAGGTGGGAGTCGTGAGGGGGGAAAGAGGTTAAGAGCAATTTGCATTTCTCTTGTGTTCCACCCTTGTTTAACAGGCTATAATCAATATCACTACTGATTTGGTTTCAGCTAAGTCGCAAGCACGCCTGGTGTCAGCACTAGGAAAGCTGGTCACAATATTATGTATGGGGTAGGAAGAGGGTGTCTCCATTTTTAGGCATCCCTTGGCTAATGGCATCTGCATTCTGTTCTTGGTTGCCCAACGCATATTGCCTCACTTCTCTGTGTAACATAGACCTCAGCAGTCAAGTGGGACCC
The DNA here is from genome assembly GCF_002201575.2 of Neomonachus schauinslandi. NCBI lineage: Eukaryota > Metazoa > Chordata > Mammalia > Carnivora > Phocidae > Neomonachus > Neomonachus schauinslandi. Next base: position 12,135,776 of record NC_058409.1, read on the forward strand.
AAAATCAGTGCCGCTGACCCCCTTAGACATCCTTCTAAGACAGCGCTACTCAAAGTACGGGCACGGGGCAGTAGCACACATGTCATCCTCAAGTTTGTTAGAAGTTCCGAATGACAGGCTCCACCCCAGGTTGACTGAATTAATCACCAACTTGGATGCACTTTGAGAAGCACTGCCCTAGAACCATGCTGCTGGTCTGCAACCTGCCTGTTCCCAGTCCACTGGTGGGTAAATACAGAATCTGGGTGGAAGCATTTAAAACATTCATAGACATCTGACACGATGGTCATATCCAAGGACATGAGCAATGGACTCATGTCCTTCAAAAGGAATGGACCAATGTGGGGTTTCAGCATTTGTGTGGGGACTTGGCATGAGGCACAATCTGCTCCCAGTCACGGGTTAGGGGAACCCCACATCATCATGATGGATTTAAAAAAGAAGTCCTTCATCACAGGGTCTGAAAAGTATGACTCTAGAGCAAAGGTCAGCAAACTTTTTCTATAAAGGACCACAGGGTCCGTAAAGCTTAATATCTTAAGCTCTGTAGGTCGTAAAGTCTCATTTATAAAGCAAAAGCAGTAAGAACGTGTAAGCAAGTGAGCATGGCTATGTTCCAATAAAACTTTATCTACCAAAACAAGTGGAGGGCCAAATTTGGTCCACAGGCTGTTCTGTGCCAATGCAAACTCCTACTTAAAGGATGACTGCCGGCCAAATATGATGCCATCAGAAGACTATAACCCTTACTTTTGAGAACTGAGATGAAACAAATCACCACAGTCCCCTAATTTTGTCAGTGATTTTCCCTACTTACAGTGGCCACAAGAAATAGAAATTGTTCCTGCCCCTTTGCTCCTATCATAATGGGAAATCTATAAGGATAAAGCCAAACACATCTGGGGGCGCCTGGGTGGCTCAGTCGGTTAAGCGTCTGCCTTTGGCTCAGGTCATGATCCCAGGGTCCTGGGATCGAGCCGCGCATCGGGCTCTCTCCTCAGCGGGAAGCCTGCTTCTCTCTCTCCCACTCCCCCTGCTTGTGCTCCTTCTCTTGTTGTGTCTCTCTCTGTGTCAAATAAATAAATAAAATCTTTAAGAAAAAAAAGGCCAAACACATCTGGACAACCTTCAACTACCACCCTAGCAATAATAAGAGGACTGAAAAGGAAATGTCCACATCAGAGAAAGAAAAGCTAAGTCTCCCTGCCTCTAGTTCAGGGTTCTACAAACTGTGGTCCATTGGTGAATGGCATCTGCCAAATCCAGCCTGCCACCTGTTTCTATAAAGTTTTATTGGAACGAAGCCATGTCCACACAATGACACATTGTCTATGGCTGTTTTTGAGGTATGGAGGCAGAGGGGAGCAGCAACCTTATGTCCCACAAAGCTTAAAATATTTACTATTTGGATCTTTACTGGAAAAAAAAAAAAAAATGTGGCCTCCACTATAGTTCTTCTCATGACTGGCAGCCCCTTATTCCAGTCCAGAAAGCTCCAAGCAAGTAGATAAGGGGACAGTTTTCCAAGTTGCCATTAACAGGACTCCTGCCAACTACTTTCTCTGGGAAAGTCTTCCTTTGCTAAACAAAGTGGCACAGTCAGAGAGGCTTCTTGCCGAGTTTCTCCCAAGTTTCTCAGTGGCTTTCAAGTTCCTTTTAAGTACGTTCTTTCACTATTAAAAATATATAGGCAGAGTTACTAATTCATGAAGCAGTCTATTAGTCATGTAAAGGCCGCATTAACTCGGTGCCTTTTTACACTAAACTCATACAAAGAATATTAAAAGCCTTGACAAGCAGGAAAAAAAAAAAACTTAACAAGATAGTAACATCCTTGCATCTAGATCTCTGGAACATTCCCAGAGTGAGTGAACAGTTGCTAAACAAATGGGTTCCCTTATTTCCCAGAGAATTGGGGGCTGTTTTTGTCCAAGTTTCAAAGAATAGAAAGCATCATAAATACATGGAGCAAACTTCAACAAACAAAACCTTCCGGCCTTTGAAGTCATTGTAAGTAACACTCATAACCTGAAGGAAAGTAGGCTGCACTAGTTTGGGTAAAAGCAGAAATTCACAAAAAAAGCTCTGTGTAACATGGTGCTAACAAAACACAGTTGTTTTCACTGGTAGCCAGTTGGAAGGAAGCCAGGGCTGTGTCAGTTACCTAGTGGTCTGTGGCACCTTATAAATACTACGAGTGCCACCTTCTGGTCTTCTGATTCTATTGCATGCCCCTAGTCCTGTCTTGGCCTCATTTCCCCCAAGCCAGTGAATCATGTGTATCCTAGAATCATGGACTCCTCAAAAAAGAGATCTGCAGAGATTTCTACAGATCTTTACAGACTGTGGAGATCCTAGACCAAGCTGCTTTTGTGCTGGCTTTCAATACTGACTTTTGAGAGCCCCACATTGGGAAGACCAGAATCACTTCTTTTTTTTTTTTTTAAGATTTTATTTATTTATTTGACAGAGAGGCACAGCGAGAGAGGGAACACAAGCAGGGGGAGTGGGAGAGGGAGAAGCAGGCTTCCTGCCGAGCAGGGAGCCCAATGTGGGGCTCGATCCCAGGACCCTGAGATCATGACCTGAGCCAAAGGCAGACGCTTAATGACTGAGCCACCCAGGCGCCCTGACCAGAATCACTTCTAACTCTACTTCTTGGTTCCAAAAGCTGGAGAATTCTGTGGGCCAGAGAGATAGGATTATACAGCTCAGCTTATGCCCACTTGCAGCTCTCACCATGTCCCAAAGATAGCCAGGCAAAGAAAGGTAGTCACTGGAGAAGCTGAAGAAGATGAGAGGTACTTTACTATTCCCTGATAATGAGGGAAGGGACTCTCAGGTTTGAGACCAGGTTTCTTTAGGCAGGCTGTCATGCTCCTCATGAGAGTATTTTAGGGATCAAAAATGGGTAAGAGAAGTAGTTGCTCTTCTGTTTTCTAACACTTGCTGCAGAGATGAGATTAAGTACACAAACAGAGGAAGCACCCAGGACCTGCTGCGAGAAGCCCACTTACATAACCCCAAGAAGAGAACCAGCCTTGCCCTTCAGAGACAGGAGCTCTCTGCTTTGCCTGCCTTCACGCCCGGTCACACTCTGGATACAGAACAGAGCAAGGCCTGGTCTTAAGGTTTCAAGGAAGAAGATCAGGAAGGGAAGGCTTACAGTGTGACAGGGAGGTAAGGCCCAGTGGGAAATACATCAGGGTCTGGCGGGGGAACAGGGCGGGGCGGGGGGCAGTGAAAGTTGTATAGCCCCCTCCTTGACAGAGATGAGGGTCTGGCCTGCCTGTGCTAAACTCTTTTGCTTCTGATTTGAAAAACATTTGGCTTCCTGAAAAGTAAAAGCTACTAGGGGCCTTTTCTTAATCCATCTTGCACACCCTCGGAATTGGCGTCAACAAGTCACAATGGGAGCTTCCACCAGTCGTCCCTGGGCGGAGTGATGATGGCAATAATACAGGGCCAACGTGGCTCAGAGCCCCCAAGGGGAGGGACAGGAAGGATGTTCAGAGGGATCCTCTGGGCTCCGTCAGGAAGAGGGAGAAACACATCCCTCTAAGGAAAAAAGGCATTTGTCTCAAAGAAAAATGGTTGTATTGGGGGGAAATGTCATACTTAATGAAGCCAACCAATGGCAAAGGAAGCAAGCTGCCATCTCTCCGGAATATTAGAAAAATAATGTTTATGTTCAGAAGACGTTGTTATGATTTACAATTATAGCTGCCATTTGTTGAGGGACACTGTTTTTCTTTCATCAGATAGGCATTTTTACCTGTTTTACAGATGATCAAACTGAGGTTCAACAAAATGCAGTTAACTTTTCCAAGGTCAACAGGGAGTAGGTAGAAACGAACCCAGTTCTGTCTCCAAGTCTGTGCTCTGTTCACTCTGCTCCCAGCTTCCACCCTTAGAGCTGTTGGTTTGTTCTCACAAAATAAAGCCTGCACATGAGCACTTTGTATGGAGATCATTTCTGAAACTGAAGCCTGGAAACACAGATTTCCACATGGGGATCAGAGATTTGCAGAACCATCTCTACGGACAACTCGCTCCCAAACTCCCAGCTGAGGACCAGGGTGGCTGGGACTGCCTCTAACAGTTCTTCCTGCTGCAGGAACCATGGTAGCTGCCCAACTCTTGCCAAGTCAGCAGCCTGAAATGCACTGCCCATTCTCAGCCCCACACAGTCACTATCTCACTGTCATCTTTTCTGTCTCCTGTACTTTCAGTTTGGACCCTTCCAGGGTGAGAAAAAGGGGCTACAATCTATAACAAGTAGATGTTTTACACTGAGGCCTGATAGGGAGTTTCACTAGCCACAGCCTCCTACAGCAGAAGCCAGCCTTGGTTACTCAACGATCAAGAGAGATAAGGAACATCTCCACAATGACCAGAGAAGACACCAAAAACAGCACAAAGACCCAGACAGAGACTAGCTACCCTATACCGATTTCCATGGTCCCCCTTGCTAATATGCGCATGACTCCTTAAGGGGTGGGAAGGGAAAAGGCCAATCTTTAAGCAGAGAGAAATCTGAGAAATCTCCCAAGTTTGAATCCTGAATCAAATGTTTATCCCAAAGACATTGAGCTAATTTAACAGACTATTTAAAAACAGAAGAGACAACGTTACCAAGATACCAAGAACTGGCAAGTTTTAGATTTATTTTTCCTACTCCCAAATGGAATATGGGATTGAGGAAAAGATGAGGTCACTTATGGAAAATAAAGAGTACTGGTTTTTGGGTTTTGTTTTTGTTTTTGTTTTTTTGCACATTTAAGTTATAATGTGTAAATGTTGTCCTGCATGTGCTTTTGTGTTTGTGTGTTTTATGTCAGATAGCCTGATTTTCTTTTTGACATGCAAGGATTTCAGCAAGGCATTTTTATAGTCTCTCATGATATCTTTGTGGACAAGTTGAAGAAATATGGGCTGGATGATAAAACACTTATGTGAACTCTCAAGCTGCCTATATTTTGTTCCTTTTTGGACACCAAATTTTCAGGGAGACAGTGACAAAGTGGATTTTCCTGTAACAAAATGGCCAGAATGACGAAGAATCTGGTAATCCTGTCCTAGGGGGGATAGAATGTTTTATCTTAGAGAAATGAAGGCTCTGGGTGCAGGAGGGAAGGAGGTATGCATCTGTGATAGAGTGGAATGAGTGCTGTCTTGGAGGCAACCAAGATTCAAATCATGAATCTTCCTTACTACAAAATGCTTTGTGTCATCCACATGCACTCACCATGCTCTGTATTGTAACTCCATTTTTTGCAACAATATCTACAGGGCAGGGTGAGCAATGCAGCCTACTGGGAGAGAGCTAGAGCTAGAGAGAAATGGGGTAGCCATGGTAGGAAATCTAGGAAGAGAACCAGCAGCCCCAGGGAGGTGTTGATATTCACAAAGTATGCTCATATTCTATATAAGGCATTTCTGGAGCAGTTCCAGATGGAAGGCAACAGGGTTCTGTCACCAAGATGCAATGGGAATGTGGCTTTACCCTAATGGGCAAGTGGGGTGGAGACGGTCGGAAGGCCAAATCTGGAGGAGGGCTAGATCCAAGAGAGATCCTTCCAAGAGCTAATGGAGATGATTGCAAATAAGGCTGAACCCTGGATGTGGACCCGACAGGAACATGGCTGGAGATTAATCCCCTGCCAGCTTGGCTCTAAGGGAAGATTTCTCAAAGACCTTACTGAAGGAGCAAGATGTGCAGAGAGCCCAGAAAGAAGAGAGTCTGTCTGCCCCTGAGGGAGGTATAGAAAGCGCCCAGCTGCCCCCTTCTGGACCACAGACGACAGGACCTACTGGACCACAGACTTGCCTGGAATTCCACTTGAGGATGATCATTCCTTTCGCTTAAATATAAATGGTCCTTAAGTGTTTCTTATCACATTGTCAGCATCCTTGGGAGAAATAATATATTGAGCATTACAGTGCATTAATACCTTAATGAGGCTTGGTTCCCGAAGTCGCACTCATTTTCAGTCGCAACAGCTAAGCAGGATCCAGACAGCAAGATCAGGAATCGACTTTGTTTAGTTCAGATGATTGTTTGGGAGAGCCAAACAAGGGCATGATGCCCCTCCAGGGGGCTAGAGGGCCTAGGCCGGCAGAGCAGGGAGGAGCCCTGCATATCTAGAAGCAAGGACAGACAGAGAATGAGGATGAGCCCAGGAAACAGGAGAAGGGTGGGGAGGAGACATCTGAGGGGCCCTGAGGCGAACCTCATCCACCTTGTAGTTCAGCTGAGGGCCAGACCCATCTATTCCTGCTTTATTTCACATCTCTTTGCCAACAGCTAAATAAACATGCACTGACTCAGTGCATTTCTTGATCATTGGAAAAGAGTATTCTTAACAGAACAGCTAAAAGAAAACCATTTGTCCTTTCATAAAGCATGATGTCACTAAGATTAATCTGTTTTATCTGAAGTCCTTTGAACTAAAAATCAGACGTGGTGGGCCTTTTGCAAAATGTGAAGAGCCAATCTCTCCTCACCTCTTTTCATACCCAGAACGTGGGCAAATAACTAGAAAATAAGAGGGACGGGGGGACACCCAGGAAGCCAAAATAAATGGTCCGAAGTCAGTGCATTAAACACAGGCATTTGAATTATGTGCCAGCCTTTTTGGTTCTTCTCATGTTAGAAAGTAAAACTAAGACGGAAACCCAAGAGTCTCCTAGAAGCAGGTACACCCTGACAGTTCTAAGAAGTGACCGTTATCAGAAACAGAGAAATACCATAAACCTAACAGAGCTTAACAACTAGGGGTCGTGTACACAGAGGAAAAGGTCTCTAGTTGTCTCAAAATCCTTGAGGACATGGAATGTTCAAGTTCACGATTAAGGCGAAGTTACTGAGAAAAGACAAAATGGGATGAAATGATTCTAGGAATACTCACCTCTAGTTAAGCCTCACAACCTTTATTGTCTGCATCCTATACTGGGGTCCTTCTAGTAATTGAAAATATTTAATATCTTAAATGCATCCCTAGGCATGACGGAGTTAATAAAGATTAAACTGCCAGTGAATTAATTATTGGATTCATGAGAGGCAAGTCATCACTGGTAAGGTGCTGTGCTAGGGAAAAAAAAAAAAAATGTGCAAAGGATTAGTATGTCACCCAAATTCAGACATGAATGAGACTCAAGCATCTCTCAACAAACACCAAGACAGAGAATTTGCTATAGAAATAATGCAACATTGGGGGTGCCTGGGTGGCTCAGTTGGTTTAGCAGCTGACTCTAGATTTTGGCTCAGGTCATGATCTCAGGGTCATGGGATCGAGCCCCATGTCAGGCTCCACACTCAGTGGGGAGTCTGCCTCAGGATTTTCTCTCTCCCTCTGCCACTCCCCCCGCTTTCTCTCCCTCTCTAATAAGTAAATAAATCTTAAAAAAAGAAAAAAGAAAAAGAAAGAACATAACACAAAAAGATTCCAGAGAGAACAGATGAGAGAATCAACAAGCTGACCTATATGTGATGGTCCCTCACTTCTAAAGCCTAGAGGTGGGTGTGAGAGCCTGGAGGCTCCTGACAGGATCAGGTGGTTGGGCAGGGGTCTCCTCATTCTAGTTTCCATGCTTAGATCTGATCCGTACATAGGTACACTCCCACAGAGAGCAACCTACCATCTCTCCAACAAGAGCTCATTCCATGCCATCCAGTGGGTCTGCATCAAAAAGACACACCAGCTCATGGAGGTAAGAGGTTCTTAAGAGGTTCACTGGGATTCCTAGGACTGAGATGCGGAGGAGACAGGAGATAAAGTGCATTTCCTATTTGGTCCACTCCAACCCCATGAACATTTTTAGAAAAGCCTACAAGTGAAGAATATTAAATATGATTAGCCTTACGCAACTCAGTATGGAAACTGGAAAATCTTATCAAGTACTGAGAACAGTAAGTTTTATTAACCCAGGTAGAGTTCTTACAAAATATTATTTCTTTTTCAATAAACTATTTAAGGGTGCCTGGGTGGCTCAGTCGTTAAGCATCTGCCTTCGGCTCAGGTCATGTTCCCAGGGTCCTGGGATTGAGCCCCGCATCGGGCTCCCTGCTCCGCGGGAAGCCTGCTTCTCCCTCTCCCACTCCCCCTGCTTGTGTTTCCTCTCTCGTTGTGTGCCTCTCTCTGGTCAAAAAATAAATAAAATCTTAAAAAAAAAAATAAACTATTTAAGAAGACAAGAAAATTACATGTTTTTAAATACGATAAATTTGGGTGGACATTTTTCGTTGCCTTTCCAGCTTCGGTTATGCTTTCTCATGCTGTTGATTTTCATTTGAGAACTTCTCCCTTGCTTTCTTTCTATCCACTGGACTCTTGAGGGCTCCACTGTCCCCACAGGAAGTTAATGACCCAGCCTAAGTCATCCAGTGCATAGGATCTCCCTACATCACAGTCAAGGTTCAGAGGTGGGCTTGTGATCTAAATCTGTTCAATCAGAGAGAACCCCAGAAGCTTTACAGGATCTGCTGGAAAAGAGGCAGTGGGTAGGGAAGGTCTGAGGCTGGAAAACCTGGAGCCACGGGGCTGACCACGGAGGGAAAACAATATAGAAGCAGCAGAAGTGAGAGACGGAGAGAAACAGAGTCCTGGTGACACACCATTTGAGCTGCTTCATCAAACAGCCCTACATATACCTCTCACTTTTGACAGCCATTAAATTCCCCTCTTGCTAAGTCCATCTATGTTGGTTTTCTGTTAATAACTACTAAAATCACTGGCTGTAATGATTTCAGATAAATGAGATGCGACTCTGTGGAAATGAATATTTATAGAGCCACTAATTGTGCATCAGTTAATACTTTTCACTTGTCTCTCAAAATCATATTTTCCTCTTAAGCTAAACCTCAGGAATTATTAATTGTTCCCAATGATAGGACTCCCAGTTTTTGCAGCTGTAATCTAAAGCACATTGGAATATTTCCTCTTGCCTTCCTAAAAAAACCCCAAAATCAGGATTTTTTCACTGAACTTTCCTTAATTTTTTTCTCACTAGAATTACCCTTCATTTTCTCTCAAAATTTTCTTAACTTTTTTCCAGTGAAATCTACTATGAAACATTTCCTCTGAAATTGCAACGACTTTCTCTGAAAATTGCAACAACTGAAAACAGTGGGTTTTAAATGGTGAATAGTTCATTAATTATTCTTAGGGCTCATTCTCAAAAACAATTATTACATTTGGCCTACGTAACATGAAGTAGTGTATAAAATATATGGAAATTATTTAAAAAGGGAGGAGGGCCCCAATCCAAAACAAGCAAAGAAGGAAAAAAAAAAAAAACCGCCTGAGAGTAAAACATATTTCACACACGTCTTCACCCACCCGATACGAGTCTAGTGCAAAGGGTGAGTCAGCTTCACACCCAAGCCACCCCACATCAACCTCAGAGCCAGTCCCGGGACTGGTTGGCAAGGTCAGCCTAACTCCCCTTGGCTCAGCTCAGGCTGGCTCCTTCTGCACAGCAGTGCTCCTGCTCTCAGGCCCCGACAGGGGAAAAAGCCTTCTTTTTGAATGGGCATAAAGTGCCTTATTGAAACCAGGCAAGCTTCCTCCTTGTGGGGCTGACCTCGCTACTCTGCCCACATTCCCCCCCAAGGTGCGGACAGTGGCTGGAGCTGAGGAAATGCCTTTCTGCAGTTTGGTGCAAATGAAATTTGAGAAATTTGCACAGTATGTGTGGAACCCATTGTTCATATCTAAGCTTATTAGCTGTTTTCCTCCTGAGAGCACAAAAGAGCTCCTGAGAGTGAAAAGGAATCCCGTAGGAGGAGGGGAAGCCTGAGGGGCCCCCCAGAGGACCCTTCCCTGCAGGCCTTATTCATTACAAAAGACTTCAGCAGAGGCCTATTGAAAGGAGGTCATAGGTATTTACCTTTCTTCTCCGTCTGTTTCAATCTGTTTTACGGAGGAGAGAAAAATGCCAATGCTCTCCTCAACCTTGAGCCCTCGATGAACTCATTCTGCACATTTTTGTATAGAGGAGTAGACTTTTTAAACAACAAAAGAAAATGTCATTGGAACAGACTTAAGCTTTATTCAGAAACTGATTTCTTACCTTAGCCTCGCTGGATTACAACCCTCTCCCACCCCAGTCCTGTCATTTCTTACAAGTGAGGCTTTGTCAGAACCAAAGAGCATCAGCTTTTACGGCCTAACACATCCTTACCTATCACCCACCCTTAATAACACTGCAACAGGGCTCACATAGAGACCTGTGCAGGGGATGGGACCAAAACAGAGCCATAGTTTACAAATGCACTTATGTGACGAGGAAGCTAATGTATGTGAAGTAAGGTAGAAATAATCCAAAAGAGCGGATGTTCCAAAACCTACCAATATTTGTCCTTGTGTATATGGTTAAATACGTCTGGTAATTAACCTCAGTTAATGTATATGTGATCATTCGGTAAATATTAATTAAATGCATTCTTTGGGCCAGGCGCTGTGCTAGGAGCTAACTACACACAAAAAAAATGACAAAGAAATATCTGCCTTCAAAGGCTTCTCCTTCTGGTAAAGAAAACAAGACAACCATATTCTAGAGAGTAGAAGCAAACAGTGTGGGATATTCAGGAAAATGAACATACTCAGGTCCAAGTGTTAACAGGATGGGTCACGTGGCTAACTGCCAAGTAGCTTCTCAGGATGGCCCCACCTTGGTAAACTTCCCAGAACGAGGCCTGCTGTGTTCCCCGGAAAGCTCAGGTATCCGATGCTGTCAGCGCGCTGACTGTGAATCTGTCACTGGGACATTAACTTATATTAACTGAGCTTAACCAGGAATTCTAATTCTAATGCACAAGTTCACAATGAAACTTGCTTGGTCTTGAGCATTAGCGCTTGAGGTGGTGAACAGCCAGCTCACGCTGCTTCACAAGACAGCTCTACTCACACATTCTCCACCTCGGTTACGTTATGCTCTGGGGAATGTTTAGATGAGCACAGAGTCCAAGCTAGAGAAATCACGTGCATGGAACACACGTTGGATGACTTCAGGCTATGGCAGGTGAGGAGCCCATCTCCACACTGGTGAGACATGCTGAGGATCCCCGGAGGGTTAAAACAATAGTCACCCTCCCCACAACCAAGGCAAGGGCATGCTTTTCCTGCTGACCAACCTACTGCCTTACCAACTCTTTGTAAAGCTTAAATACATGTAACTTTTATGTATGTACATATTTCTCTGACTGCAGATAAATTAAGAGAAAAATTAAAATTACCTGTGATCTCCTAGATTTGGGGATGTTTCCCATGCTCCCCCATAATCTTTATAACATTTGCACAGATAGATGATAGATATATGTATACATTTGCAGACATATATACATCTACATATATTTACATGTATCCCATGATAAGCTAAGGGATCTGGAGTGTTTCATGTCAGCACCATGTCACACCCAAAGACATTTCGGTTCAGCATCTAAAATAATTGACAAGTGGGGCACCTGGGTGGCTCAGTCGTTAAGTGACTGCCTTCGGCTCAGGTCATGATCCCAGGGTCCTGGGATCGAGCCCCGCATCGGGCTCCCTGCTCCGTGGGAAGCCTGCTTCTCCCTCTCCCACTCCCCCTGCCTGTGTTCCTGCTCTCGCTGTGTCTGTCTCTGTCAAATAAATAAATAAAATCTTCTAAAAAAAATAAAATAAAATAAAATAAAATAATTGACAAGTAACTTAAATATTTCCAGTAGTCTTCTGCAAAAAAAAAAAAAAAAAGACAAAGCAGGAATATATTTAGCAGAAATTCATAAAAACCCTTTTACCTCATTTGATTGATTCCCTCAGTGTCTCACCCTACAATTCTCTCCCAGCACCCCAAAAATTTACCCCCTTCAAAATGCACTTGGTCTTTTCAAACCAACAGGCTTTCTTGCTTGCTCTGTCTTCTTGGTCCTTTGGCAGTATAAATCTGGCTATCCACCCCATCAGCATCAGCACCATTCAGAATCTACTTTCCCTACTAATCTGTAAGCAGAGTGAGGGAAGTGAACATGTGTCTCTTCTTTCCAACCAAGCCCCAGTACCAAGCACAGTGTGTTTAATACATCTGATGATCACTGAAAACACACACACACACATACACATACACACACACACACACGGTTTTGCAGAATTATGTCAATCCTCATCTACCCTTGAATCAGTTGCATTTTGCACTGGGAACAATTTCCCAACTCATTAACAATTTCTTCCCATAGACCAGTTGTTATTGGTTGCATAATATTCCATTTTACATAACTGTTCCATAATTTCATCATTTCCCAATTTGGAATTTTCCCTTTACTCTGCATGAACAATGCATCAGTAAACACGTTTGCACAAAACTGCTTCTCGTTATTCCCTTAGAATGATTTTCTACAAGTGGAATCATTGGACCTGAATACAAACTTCTTAAGTCTCAAAACAGACCACTGCTTCACAGAACAATCGCCATTTCAATTCCACAGCATGCAACAGTGCCTTTCTCCCTGAACCCTTCCCAGAACAGACTATTAGGGCTTTTGTTTTTATCTTTTCAAAACTGAAATTTGAAAAACAAGATATTTCTTTTGGATATATTAATACCTTCAGTAAGGACTGACTTGACCTGGGAGACAATATGCATTAAATCTTATGTGTCACACAGTTAAAGTTTCCAAGGTGACCCCATGTCCTCTATTTCCAAGTTGATGCCTTACATTTTTTTGGAACAAGGTGAAGTATAAATGAATACAGTCTCCAAGTTCTAGATGAGCACCTCACTGCTGCTCCCAGGGGAAATAACTGAAGACAACCCCATGTGCAACAGAAAAATATAAGAAAAGCCCCAGAGAGGACACGGAAGGCTTTTTGGAGGAGAAAAATGATCAAAAGGAGCTTTGAACAAAAGTTCTTCAACAGTTAGACAATGAAGGTAAGTACATATGCTAGACTGTTACATTAGTGGCCCCCAATGTACCTCATGAGCATCCTGGCATGCAGATCCTGCTCGGTCCTTTCCCAAAATGACACTGAGCTTGGCCGTGTGACCTGTTTTGGCCAAGAGAATATCAGTAAATACGACACTGTGGAGACTCTATGGGTACCTGTCCATGAGCACTTGCCCACCGTCACGTGGAGAAGCTCAGATGAAAGATCACAAAGAGAGAGAGGATCATCCCAACTGTTCCAACTGAGGCCCCAGACACATGAGTAAGGCAATAATAGAACCTCTAGCCCCAATCAAGTTGCCAACAGACCACAGTCACACGAGTAAAGCACTAGTAAGACCAACAGAAAAATCGTGCAAATCAGTGTTGCCTTTGTCCACAAGTCTAGGGAATTTGTTATGCAGCAATCGATAACTGATCCAGCACATTCTAAGCATAAAAAACAGCATTCATTCAACATTTACTGAGCACTGAGAATGCATGGTCCTGAAGGACAGACTCATATGTTAATAATAATAAAAAAAAAAAACTATATAGTACGGAAATGGCTATAATATTTGATAGGTAAAGGCCCAAAGGAAAGAGTTCTCTACTCTACTTTGGTTAGTCAGAAATTTCATGTGAATTTTATCTTACAAAATGAGCAGGCAGACTAAGAAGAAGAAGATTTTAAAAGTTAGAGGAAACGATGGTGTACAGATGAGAAACAAAACAGGATGTTCAGAAACCTGCACATGATGTTATGCAGGATGAGTACAGGTAAGAGAAAAGCAAAAGATGAATTCTTCAGATCCAGGTAAGGACTAAATAAATTCTCAGTATCTCCATTTTACAGATATTATGTGGGAGAGTAAAGAATAGAAGTGAGTCTCTGCTCTTAAGCCTACACTATTCTGCTTTTCTAGAATGTTCAACGTATTTAGATCTAAACACATCGTGGTATATACATGTCATGTTTCAGCTCGACCTGAGTTGATAAGGTATCAGGGTGGGGAGAGGCACTCAGCAGTGTCGGATCACATCCCGCTGTGGATAGCTCATTCGGCAACTAGTTCATTCCAATGGATTCATCATTCTGTATCTTCTATCTAACTTACATAATTCAGCTAGATTCTAGAAATCTTTTCTTAAAATTATTAATAGGAATCTGATATGACCTAACCCAGCAAACAAATTTTAGAAGATTCAGGGAACGGAGAGAGAGATCCAAGTGATAGCCAACAAATAACGTGAAACCAGCAGCATGAGACTATAAGGGAATGTACTAATTGTTCACACTAACTGAAGGATTACAAACCACTACACAAGCCACTAAATTTTTTAACATGAAGAAACAGAGAGTAGAATGAAACAGTACCAGCTAATCCTTAGCTGGCAGGAGTAATTTTATTGAGTCACACTGAACTCCATTTTCACATAAAGGCAGGATTTTACATTAGTGAGAATATGACGTAAAAAAATAAAAGAATACAGTGAAGATGAAATCAAATCTTTTTTTTTAAAGATTTTATTTATTTATTTGAGAGAGAGAGTGAGAGAGAGAGAGAGCACAAGAGGAGGGGAGCGGGAGAGGGAGAAGCAGACTCCCTGCTGAGCAGGGAGCCCGACGTGGGACTCGATCCGGGGACTCCAGGATCACGACCTGAGCCGAAGGCAGTCGCTTAACCAACTGAGCCACCCAGGTGCCCCCAAATCTTTTTTTTTTAAGATTTTATTTATTGATTTGAGAGAGAGAGCATGAGTGGGGGGGAGGGCAGAGGGAAAAGCAGGCTCCTCACTGAGCAGGGAGTCCGACGTGGGGCTCGACGGGGCCCCAAGATCATGACCCGAGCCAAAGGCGGACACTTAACCGACTGAACCACCCAGGTGCCCCAAAAGCAAATCTTGATTTTTAAGTACCAATACTGGTGATGGCCATCCAACAATTTGTTGAATGTATAGAAGAAAGAGCTGTAATTTGTAATTGGATCTTGGCAAAAGTACTAGGCAGCAAGTTCCAGACCCCGCGCTCTACACCAACACACTGTGAACACTGGCTACAGAAAAGATGGAGCTCCCCCCTTAACCTCATCAGCTGTTGATATTTATAGAGGATCTCCCTCACGCTCCAGATAAGGAATGACAGCCCATGCAACAAAATTAGTGAGGGTCAATAAAACAAGAGTCAGCAGTTAATTGATTGCAGAAGGGAAGCTTTAGTGAAAGGAGCCAGACCCCTGTTTTCTCAGGATAATCAAATGCCTGACGCACGTAGACTCATAAAATTGGCTTGTTTTTTTTCTTGGTCTAATTGACTGATGCCTAGGTATTACATAAACCTTAGGTGTCCTCAAGATAAGACTTAATACTATACTACTAAAGGCAGAAACCTAATTACTTTCGTTCCACATGAAAGATAGCCCAGTGAAATGGATGGATGCCTTTTCCACCAAGACAAGCCCTTGCTTTGAAAGTGTCAAGGGGCTCTGTGTGAGCCCTACTGAGGAACACCTCCAGCTGTCATGCCAGTCAGATAAATCTGCAGTGATGAACAGTAAAGATGAAGTTATAACTACAAAATACATTTCACACGTAAATATTATTCTGAATTCTGTTTTGCTTATTCAAAACTGATTCCACTATGGTATTTTGTAACTTTAGATCTGATTTTAAATCACAGAATATTAGACTTAGGAGGGACTTTGGATCTTTTCTAGCCTAATAAATCACCCAAAAGAGAAACCTCCTGTACAGTACCTCTGGAGATTGGACATAAAGCATGAGAGGAAAAAGGGGGGGAAAAAAAGCAAATTATTAAAGTAAAAATAAAATCTCAAAGCAGCATATTTCATATCTGAATAGCTCTAGTTAGAAGAAAATTCTCCTATAAATTGGGGCTAAATATGATTCTTGAAATTTCCACCCAATGACACTTTGGGAAATGCATGTGATTAATCTCGTATGTTTGCTTTTGTGTGCATACAAAGCTATATAACTGAATTTTGTTATGTTTTGCTCTTGCAAAATTTTTAGTATTTCTGATTTAAGGAAGCCTTGGTTCAACTCCTATTTTTTTTTAAATTTAAGTTAAAAATTTATTATTCAAAATTTACAAAATATATAGACAATTAAATTTCAGGTTTTTTCTTTCTTTTTTTTTATTATGTTATGTTAATCCCCATACATTACATCATTAGTTTTAGATGTAGTGTTCCATGATTCATTGTTTGTGCATAACACCCAGTGCTCCATGCAGAACGTGCCCTC
>NC_058409.1:12151959-12188637 GCF_002201575.2 Neomonachus schauinslandi
TCATTGTTTGTGCATAACACCCAGTGCTCCATGCAGAACGTGCCCTCCTCAATACCCATCACCAGGCTAACCCATCCCCCCACCCCCCTCCCCTCTAGAATCCTCCGTTTGTTTCTCAGAGCAACTTCTATTTTTATATACACATATTTTTCAAAATTTTAACTATATATCCTTAAAATAGTTTCTAAATGTGTTCCATCCAATACCTCCACCAGTAACTATTTTTTAACACACCTTTATAATTTATAAATTACATACATGTGTATTTTTTTATGATTGTATAAGGCATAGATCACTATGAACTCTTAATAAGATCATTTAGAAAAAATAAAGAATGCAATACCACCCAACAAACATTGCCACTCCCTGTGGCCAGATGACTCCCCTCATGCCTCAATCCAACCTATACATTCTCTGGCAAAAGACAGTCTACTTTCTAGAAAGCTTTCTGTATTGTGTGAGGCACTGTCCTGGGAATGATTAAGTTAAATTCCACATACAGAAAGGGGAGACCTCCAGTCCCTTTACTTTACCCAGCTACTGACTATTAGAAGTCAAGTTTATTCCAATCATGCATGAAACTGGAGATCCTTCTGAAGAAATGGAACTGCTCAGAGAACACCTACACTATTTGGCAATTCCAGAGTGAAAAAACCTGCTCATTGCCTTATTACCCCATTATGAACCTCACCAGCAGAGAAGCTTCGATCATACACAGAGAAATTTCATTAAGGTTGTTCGCGTCCCATTCTGCAATGTGGAACAAAGAACAAAAACCACCCAAAATTTCAGAATGGTCTCAGACATGAAAACCAGAGATCAAAACTAAGATAGGAAAAAAAAGAAGAAAAAAGGCACACAGAACAGAGCACAGGTTAAAAAAAAGGCAAACAACAACAAAAAGTAAACAGTAATCAGAGTTTTAAGAGAATCTAGCCACGAAATCAAGAACAACATGTTATAATCAACAGAAAAAGAAAGGTATCTTGGAGATAAAAATGTTATCCACAAAATAGTTCCATATAAGGACTGGAAGTTAAAAGGGTGACAAAATATACCAGAAAGTAGAACTTAAAAATAAAGAGATGGAAAATGGGGGGGGGAAAGTAAGAAAATTAAAATTAACATAAAAGTTCCCATATCTAATTATCAGGAGTTCCAAAAAGAGAGAATAAAGAGAGGGAACTAAAACAAAAATAATACAAGCAAAAAGTCTTCAATCCTGAAGGATATGAGTGTCTACAATAAGGCATGCCCTCCTGAAATTTCAGATCCCTGGAGGGAAAAGGAACATTTGTAAAAGTTTCTAGAGAAAAACAAGGGATTGGAAATCCACATGGCATTAGATTTCTTGATAGGAACTCCGGAAGATACAAGAAGATGAAACAATGCCTTATTGAGGAAAAAATATATACTTCTAAACCATAGTACTATACTCATCAAAACTATCTATCAAGGCATTTTCAGACATGCAAGGTCCTGAAAAGCTTCCCTCCCACATGCCTTCCATCAGGAAACTAATGGAGAATGGGACCCACCAGAATGAGAGAGAAAAGTAAGAAAAGAGGAAGGTATGAGATACAACAAAGAAAAGAGGAAAGGGGAATTTCAAGATTAGATGATAAGTATGTAGCAGGTCTAGAGAGCAACCATGACCATAATAATCTAAACACTGAATATTAAATTAAACAAAAATTTTATACATAATCCTACTGCGACAATGGAAGTAAGGCAAGAGCATGAGTAAACAGAATGAAGGAGAACAAAATCCTCATTTTTCATAATAGAAGTCAACAGATAATATTTACAATAGGAAAATCAAGGAATGGCAGCATGGGCATACTATTCAGAAACATGGAAGTAAATGGCGAAGAAACAGCCCTGGGAAAAAGGAATGAGGGCAGCAAAGAGTATAAAATGGAAAACACTGTGTTTCTATTATAAACTTTGTAATTTTTAAGCTTTGTCCGTGTACTTCATTCACACACAAAAAAATAAGTTACAGAGGAAATTAATGATACTAAATATTTCCTTCCTGGAAGAGGAAAGATTATGGACTCTTAAGTATGCACATTCCACTTTGGACACCGTCACTTTATGCAATAAGACAAGTAAGATCTGATTTCAATAGCAAGGATCCTAGGAGCTCTGCAAGAGACAAGTCACAGAATAATGTAGAATTCAGAGAGAACGCTCTAGCCCGTCTCAATCCATAAACGACATTTTGCGTAGAACCAGTCTACCTAGACTAAGTCAGTCCTAGGCATCCAGAAACCCAGTTTCATTTCCCCGTATGAAGCAAACTTTCTGATTCCACAATGCTCAGAAAACCACCTGGAGCACTAGTTAAAAATGCAGACTCCATCGTCTGTGGAACTCCATGGATTTCTACTCAGTCCAAGTATGGCACTGAGACCCAGAAATCTGTATTTTTACAATCATCTCCAGTGATTTCATATCACTGATGCCCAGATTTTGAGAAAGAACATCAGGGCGTTCTTCTGAAGTCCCATGCTTTAAGCGCAGGGGTTGGCAAACTTTTTCTGTGTGAAGTGCCAGGTGGTTAGTAATTTAGGCTTCACCAACCATTGCAAACACTCATCTGCACTGCTGTCCCAGCATGAAACCAGCCACAGGCAATATGTAAATGGAGGAATGTGGCTGTGTGCCAAATACAATTTTGACATGTTGCTAAATATTATTCTTCTTCTGATTTTTTTCTCCAGCCATTTAAAATGTAACAGCCATTCTTAATCCCAGGGCCTTACAAAAACAAGTGGGAGGCCTGATGCGGCCCCTGAGCAGTGGCTTGCTGACCTCGGCTGTCAGGCACCCCCTCTCCCCCGCCACTGAATGAGCAGCAACCCTAAGGGGAGTGCACGGAGAGAAGGGAGCTCCAGAACCAGAGTCAGAAAAGTTCTGCCATTTGACATAAGTCAACCATAAAAGCCCTATTACAAACAAGGCAAGCTGAGCAGAACTGGGGCTTCCTCCCTTCCACAGGTATTCTATTAGAGAGAATGATTTATGACTTCCTCCCATTCCCTCAAGTCTCACCCCATTTTTTCAGAGCTTGCTTTGATGATTACATGAATCTGATTTCACCTAAATGAAAACAGGAGGGGAGAAAGGTGAAGCACACAGAGTGACTTCCTCAAAGTCTTCTTTCCTTTTCCAGTGAGGACTCCCTTCCAAAAAATCGGGCTTTCACGGGGTTTTAAAATTGTCTTCTCAGTCATATGAAAATTTTAGATTACCCAACTAGGTCAGAGTTTTGGGCACCCACTGATATATTTAAATTTTAAATTTCTCTGAATTATTAACTTCCATCACAGTGAACCAGAACCTTAGCATCCAAATAAATCATTTATTGTTCTTGTCATTTATTTAATAATATTTACTGTGGAACAACAGAAGATGCATAGGTTATTAAGACTTTATCATTATACTAGAAGCTGGTTTAGAAAAACTTGTCCTTGTAATTGAATATGGGTTCACAACAATGACAATTTCTACATCACTTTATAGGGTTTCAAAAGCATTCCTTTGGCCAGAACATGAGTTGATTATCTCTCAGGTTCCAAGCTTCCATTAAGATGATGTAGGACTTGGAAGGTCTCCTCTGTCTCACATTTTTTTCCATTCAAACAACCACATTTATTTTTTTTTAAGATTTTATTTATTTGAGAGAGAGAGAAAGAGAGAGAGAAAGCACGAACAGGGGTAGAGGTAGAGGGAGAAGGAGAAGCAGACTCCCCGCTGAGCAGGGAGCCTGACTCGGGGGCTCCATCCCAGGACCTTGAGATCATGACCTGAGCAGAAGGCAGACGCTTAACCGAATGAGTTACCCAGGTGCCCCTCAAGCAACCACATTTAGATTAACAACTATTTCAATTAAACATTAGCTTCTAAACATCCAAGTTCCCCCCCCTTAATGTTTAGTATAAAAGTATAAGGAACATTAATGTGTTGTCATTGTTTTAGATTGTTTTGTGACTAACCAAATAAGTTTATCAGTATATTTTTATATCTTCAAGTTACAAATAGTGATGTTTTGCAAGAATGTAATCATTTAAAACTATTTTATAAAGAAAATTTGCATATTAAGAGCTCAAATTATATATCTTGATTTCATCGTGAATGGCAATTGATGATTCTAAAATGCAGCGCAACTTAATGCTTAGAAGTTGAAAATAAAAAGGAAATGGGTACTTTCAGTGCAGTGCTTACAGACTTCTCTGAAATAAATACATAGCCCTGAAACGAATGGTCTACAATTTGTTAGCAGGTCTGCCCCATCTGCCTGTTAGATGCCACTTCAAATTCAGAGAAACAGTTTTCAAAGTCAGTGAAACTGATTTGCCTCATCTTTTGAGGGATTCTTACTGATCAATTACTCTACCTTGAAATTCCTTGAAAGACTCAACAAGAACAACAACAAAAACCAAAATCCAAACAAACAAACAAAAAACAACCAAAACTACAAATGTCAGCAGCAGCCAAGAGAGGAGGTATGTAGAAAAGTAGACAAGAGAAGGCTTTGGCATTTCAACTCAGTACTCAGCCTGCAACTTACAGGTAACCTGAGTTATTTCCAATTCAAACTGAATTCTTCTCTGAAATCCTTCACACACGTGCAGACACACACACACACCATGCACATACACATGCATTCACGTGCACATTCTCCCCCTTCTTCTCCCCTCCCACTCCCCTCCCCCACACCCCACTCTTTCCCCCATATTCACTCTCATTTACTGCTCCACAACCCCCCTAACTCTGGATACTCTGCAGAAAAACTATCCACTTCAACACTCCAAAATCAGAATACTTCTTCAGATGCTCACTCTGTAACATATGCTTTTAACACCTTGTCTCAACTTAAGGATAAAAATAAAAATAAAACAAAGCATCAAGATCTCACATAAAAACCTTTCAGGTTTACAGGAAAGCAACAGAAACAACCACTTCTGCTTTAATCTCAGGCGTGCATCTTCATCATCCCTGCTCCCACTCAGATGCAAACATTCGAGGAAGGTATGAAGAGCAATGGAAGGTGAGCAGCTTCTGAATCTGGGATCAGTTAGATCTAGGGCTTTGTAGGGCTCCACTCTCCTGCTGCTGCTTGTCCTGTTGTCCCTTATGATACAACTAATGAATTCTTAAAGCATTTGTTTACTCTTAAATAGGTTACTATACGTTCCTTGGTGTCTCTTCCAGACAGATGCTTTTCCTTCAAAGTACTTTGTTCATCATTCGTATACAAATGAAATTCCTCCAGTACTCTATTTAGAATGAAAACTGCTTAAATTGTTTCAAGTGCAGACAAAAGCAACAGGTACATCCTCACTGACCCTGCCTCAGCTCCACGGAGCAAAGATTTTGAGACAAGCAGCTCAGTTCATATTGAAATACAATTTTTTTTTTCACTACAAACTTATACTAATACTTCTAGCAAACTTCCACGCCCACAGTAAACACTGAAAACAAACCTTAGCAACAATATTCTTATGACTGTTAATCTCTTCCATTTTTGTACTGGTTAGGCAGACGTGGGGAGAGCAATACATCAGGAGCTATACCTACAGTAAATAATCTAATGATGCAACCGGGAGCATGAAAGCACCTTTCTCGGTATCCTCTTTAACTGTGAGGAGTTATATGGAAGTACTCCATGGATTCTAAAACAGAAGCTGCAGGCTCAAATGACAACAGGAGCCAGGGAGAAACCACAAGTGACTGTGGTGGGCTAGGGAGAAGTGGACACTGGCCTGTCTAAATGGGGCAGACCACAGTGACCATCCAACTGTTGCTGTGGAGGAAGGATAGGGTCAATGAGGCCAAATCTTTTTTTTTTTTACTTTTTTATTGTTATGTTAATCACCATACATTACATCATCAGTTTTTGATGTAGTGTTCCATGATTCATTGTTTGTGCATAACACCCAGTGCTCCATGCAGAACGTGCCCTCTTTAATACCCATCATCAGGCTAACCCATCCCCCCACCCCCTCCCCTCTAGAACCCTCAGTTTGTTTCTCAGAGTCCATAGTCTCTCCTGGTTCAGCTCCCCTTCCTATTTCCCCCCTTCATTCTTCCCCTCCTGCTATCTTCTTGTGTTTTTTTTTTTTTCTTAACATATATTGCATTATTTGTTTCAGAGGTACAGATCTGAGATTCAACAGTCTTGCTCAATTCACAGCGCTTACCAGAGCACATACCCTCCCCAGTGTCTATCACCCAGTCACCCCATCCTTCCCACCCCACCCCCCACTCCAGCAACCCTCAGTTTGTTTCCTGAGATTAAGAATTCCTCATATCAGTGAGGTCATATGATACATGTCTTTCTCTGATTGACTTATTTTGCTCAGCATAACACCCTCCAGTTCTATCCACATTATTGCAAATGGCAAGATCTCATTCCTTTTGATGGCTGCATAATATTCCATTGTATATTATACCACATCTTCTTTATCCATTCATCTGT
Source organism: Neomonachus schauinslandi (assembly GCF_002201575.2). Classification (NCBI taxonomy): domain Eukaryota; kingdom Metazoa; phylum Chordata; class Mammalia; order Carnivora; family Phocidae; genus Neomonachus; species Neomonachus schauinslandi. The sequence continues at coordinate 12,158,447 of NC_058409.1, forward strand.
CGATGGACATCTTGAGGCCAAATCTTTTAATTTTTTTTAAAGAAGAAATTTGGATTTTTAAGGGAGATTCCCAATGTGAAATGTCAGCAACTTTTTTTTTTTATTACACAGTATGCAGGTTGTAAAAAGCATGTTATTTCATGGGCCACCAGTCTGTCATATCAACATATCTAAAATAAATTATTCATCATAGCCCCCTCCAACTCTACCATCAGGAAGCAATTCTCTCAAATAAGACTGTGACAAAACCTAAGCAAGAAGTCCCACAAAACAATGTCCCATGGACCACCTTCTGCAGGACTACTGACTGGATACTTTGGTATGAGGAACGTAGTAGGGTCATGATTAGACCCTACTCTCTTCTAACAATGGCATCCTTAGTGTGTGAGAGATGAAGGTGAAGGAGGAGGCTAAGAATGCAGAGAGGTGCTACAGAAAGGTGGCTGGCCTTCTGCAGACAAGTTGTGTGGCCAACACCTGCGCAGAATGTGACGGGGACAGAACAAGGCTGGAGGCCGAGACTCCACCACATTATATAGCTGGAACCTAGCTCCCAATCGTGCCAGGGTAAGGGCGGATGCTTTCCCCCAATAATTGATCTTTGAAGTCCTACATTCCCTTATCTAGGCCCCTAGCTCAGAGCCTGCCATTCAGCACTCATATTTCTGTGCTCTGCTCCAGAAGATGAAAGACAATGAGCAACTCACTTCTCCAGTTTTTCCTCCATAGATGCTATCACAGGCCTGGGTATGCTCTGGCCAGCCACTCTTGTGAGGTCTTTAAATGGACCTAGATGAGGTTTTAGGGAGAAAGCAAGGTCTAGGCTTTAGATGAGGTAGATGAAAGGAGAGGTTTAAATATGGTTCAGCCCAGGTCCCTAGGGCTGAAGGTAAAATGGGGGTATAGGGAAGACAGAAATTGAGTCACAAATGCATCACTAGCAACTCCCCTTGGTCAGAACTCTGAGTAATCAGTGACATAACAGGATCCAGTGAAGGAAAATGAGCTGGGATTCACAACCAAGAATGGGAAGGTAAGTATTTCAGTTACAGGGAAGAGCCTGATTAAAGGAATGCTACAACATTACAACTTGCAGCTACACTTTGGACATCAGTTAGTGAAGTCTTGCTATTGTTTTGTACATTTCTGCTGTTCCAGGTCAGCAGAAAAGTGGCTGGTTATAACACTCGTCAAAAATCAGGGTTCCTGTGTGGCTCAGTCAGTTAAGTGTCTGCCTTCAGCTCAGGTCATGATCTCAGGGTCCTGGGATCGAGCCCCGCATTGGGCTCCATGCACAGCAGGGAGTCTGCTTCTCCCTCTGCCTGCCATTCCCCCTGCTTGTGCTCTCTCTCAAACAAATAGATAAAATCTTTAAAAAAAAAATACTGGTCAAAAAATAGTAAGTTTTTCTAGAAAGATATTTTGACCTTTTAAAAGTTTCACAGATGAAATTATGTTAAAGTAGAGGTCTTTGGAGTCTTCAGAAGCTCTAAAGGAAGAAAAGATAAACATAATTACACAAGAAATGGTAAGCTGCCCAATTATCTGCAAGATGCATGAAAATTTTCAACCAGAAAATGCTAAAAAGGTAAGACAGTTCGTTAAGACAGAGTGGATTATTGAGGAGTTGAATTTAGATGAAAGGAAAGATAACTGTGAAATAAAATTAACATGAAAAAGGTTTAGCAATTATTTTGTCATAGACTTTGAGCAAAACATGGAGACTTGATTTTTTTTTTTTTTGGCCCCAAAAAACTTAATGTTACAGAAAATATTAAACATTAGTAATCAAAAAATCAGAAGAAATCCCCAATACTCTGAAGCCTTACCATGTCGAAGTGCCTGACTCATAAGTAATGTAAATGCTGACTTTTTCTTTCAAATCAATGGAATTCTTCATGAAGAATTCATGCTACATGGGCAATTAGGCTTGATGTACAGAAGTGGTGAAGTGTTTGGATTTTCTTTTTAACTCAAAAGAAACAAACTATAATTTATTCACCGTATTTTCTCAGTAAAACTAGGTTGATTTCCACTTTCTTACTATTTTGAGCTAAAATTTTTGAATACTTTAATAAATCAAGAAAAAAATTTCTTATCCTTAAGAATATTCCGGAAACATTCCCAGGATATTGCAGAATATATGTATAACCTCCTGACCTGATTATTCTGATGGGGACAGTGCTCCTTGGGATGTATATATAGGCAGGTGTATTTTTTAAGATATCACTTCAATAATTTTATCAAACTTTTCTACCATGAGTAATTAATTCATAAAGGAATCTGTGTGACCCCAGGAGGGGCTTCATATTCTCAAGACTGATGGCTCTAAGTATAGCATTTCAGGGGGTTTGAACTCCCTCCCCTCTGAACTGCCGTTATGCCCCTCTTCTCTCCTGCTACCTCCAGTCTATGAGGGTCTTTACAGACCAGGGGACATGTATTTTTTTCTTTCCTAGCTATGTGTGATTATCATTTGGAGAGAGCACATCTGTGTTTCATCAGGAGCTCCAGAGATTCAATAAGGAAAACCCTACATGTAGAAAGGCTACCCCTGATAAGACCCCAGCATTGTTACAACCCTGGGCAGCATCTCCACAAGGAGGAGCGTGAGTTCAGCCTGCTGCAGGCTCCTTAGGATTCCTTTGTATGGTGTAGCTCCTAATGTACCTGTCAGTTGCTCTGAAGGGCTCCTCTTCTGCTAGTCCTGAGAGCTTTACTCTCTAACAGCTCTCCTCGGGTGGGGCTGACCCCTGCACTCTAGAGCAATGACCAACTGTTAGCTGGTCCATCTTCAGCACTCAGCTGGAAATAAATGGTCACAGTATAAAGTCAAGGGGGGAGTACCTGGGGAGTGAACAGTAAGGCTTTAAGTATAAAGCCCTTAAATAATAAATGTAGCTTTTCCTTCAAAAGGCACCACACACATTTTTAAATTCCACATATTGCAGGGGACGCCTGGGTGGCTCAGTTGGTTAAGCGTCTGACTCTTGATTTCAGCTCAGGTCATGATCTCAGGGTCGTGAGATCAAGCCCTGTGTCCAGCTCTGTGCTTGCAGAGTCTGCTTGAGATTCTCCCTCTCCCTTTCCCTCTGCCCTTTGCCCCATTTGCGCTCTTTCTCTCTAAAATAAATAAATAATATTTTAAAAATAAAAAGAATTCCACATCTTGCAGGAACCAGTGTTTCTCTTTGCACAACCTGACTGTTGAGCAAGTCAGACAGTTTGAGAGCAGAATACATGATATTATGATATAGACTTTGTCATTCATTTCCTACCTAACAGGAGTGAGAAGATCCACCTGACATCACATTTGAGGTGATGCCACAGAATCTGTTGCAGAATTTCTATCAAAATTTTAAAGAATTAAAGAATTTACTAGAAACTACTGATGCCTACTACTGTGATAAGCCTACTACTGGCTTATAATAAGATCAGGCAAAGTCACCCTAAGAATAAAAAAGAGAGAAAGAGACAGAGAACTTTTCTACATTATTTTTTTCAAATAGATGGTCAAATAAGCTTAAAGAGGAAGAAGAAGTTGATGCAAGGAATGTATCTTCTAAAATACTAAAGTTCTGTATGGTTGATTGGTGGGATCCTAGCAAGGCACAATGAGAATTTTACTTGTTTATTAGGAAACTCATTCATATTTTAATCATTTGAGAAAATATTTTGCAGAAAGAAGAGATTAGAGATCTATGAGCCATTTCTTACCTTATTTCACTTACTTACTCTACACAGTCTTAATATAAAAGATTGAAAGCAGTTCTGTTACACATAGGAGGGTCATTAATGAACAATTATTTTAGGATTCTTCCTACATCACCCTATTTTCTTTTCCATATTATACCAATATATTTGAGAAATGTTTACCTACATGTTTCTTCATAGATTTTTTTTTTTTTTTGGCTATGCCTTCCTACTCATAAATATCTAAATAATTAAAGAAAAAGATCTCACCATTAGCCTTGAAAACTGTGTCGCTTCCTTTGACGTATGTTACGTATAGAGCAGTACTTACAACCAGAAAATATTTTTTTAGCCTCTCCTTTTGGGGGAAACTCTGTATTCACATCAAGTAAGGCTGGTACAACTCCAGATAACAAGCACTCAAGCTCCTTCTGATTCTGTTTTAAAAGAGATTGTTTTGACAGCTCTAATTGTGGCATACAGAAACGCCAGTCAGGTAGCTGAACTTGCGGTTCAAAGACTATCCTTCAGGACTGCATTTATTAAATATTAAATATGAGCATTAAGAATATCATACATTTTACATAGAATATTTTCGTTCCAACATGATTTCTTCACTGAAATCACTGGTCAGTCCAACCCCTTTATACTATCTTACCTGAATTATGCACTAGGCAAGGCATTTTCCTATAGAAATCAGCAAGTTAACTGGAACAACCTCCCAGCAGGAAGGCCCTGTCAACATATATTATAATCCCTTTTTCTGAATTACATTCTGATGATAATAAAGTGAAGTAGGTTAAGGTAGGAAAATTAATTTTCTTTATAAGAAACATCTAATGAAGCTTTTATTCTCCTCTGACAGAAATGTACCACATGTGGAGCGCAACATCCTGGACTCAGGAGGAAAAATCAGATTCTATGCTCCATTCAAAGAGGAAGTGGATGTGACATGGTTTCTAAAGTAATAAATTAAGGAATTAATGACTAGATCACAAGGGTTGAAACAAATATTTTAGTCAAACAAGATATGTAAAATATTACTGTTGTTATATCCTTCCTTATGAAGATCCAGACAGGATTAAAGAATTTACTAGAAACTACTGATGCCTACTACTGTGATTAAAAGTATTTCTTCTTCTGGTAGACATTACAAAAAGAGAACTAACTGGACAGTCGATTGTACAGGTGGCTTTTTTCTTCTAAGAACAAGACTTTTTTTAGGTACAAGCATTTATATCCTATAGATATCCTATCACGATCAAATTTTCCTATCTAAAATCCAAAATACTGGAAAATCCAAATAGCTCGATTTTTTTCATGTACATCAATGTCCTTAAGACAGTGCCTGACACCAACTAGGTGTTAAATATATACTTGCTGAGTGAATGATAAATAAGGTGATTTAGAAAATGAAGAAAGTCAAGGTCTACATGGTATATATTTTCCTATCCTTTTTTTTTTTTAAAGATTTTATTTTATTTTATTTATTTATTTGAGCGAGAGAGAATGAGAGACAGAGAGCACAAGACGGAAGAGGGTCAGAGGGAGAAGCAGACTCCCCGCCGAGCAGGGAGCCCGATGCGGGACTCGATCCCGGGACTCCAGGATCACGACCTGAGCCGAAGGCAGTCGCTCAACCAACTGAGCCACCCAGGCGCCCTATTTTCCTATCCTTTTAATTTTGACCTTGTCTTTATATTTATCATGTCCGGTGCTTCTTATAAAATGCATATAGTTGGGTCTTGCCTCACTAGGGATCACTAATTGTTGGCGAACGCAAATCCAAACCACAATGAGATATCAGATCACACCTGTCAGAGTGGCTATCATCAAGAGGACAATAGAGAACAAGTATTGTTGAGCATGGTAAGAAAAAGGAACCCTTCTACACTGTAGGCAGGAATGTAAAATGTTACAGCCATTATGGAAAACAGCATGGCAGTTCCTCAGAAACCTAAAAATTGAACCACCACATGACCCAGCAATCCCACTCCTGCGTGTATGTCCAAAGGAACTGAAATCGGAAGTCGAAGAGATCGCTGCACCCCGATGTTACTGCATCATTACTCACAACAGCCAAGATATGGAAACAACCTAAATGTCCTTCAATGGATGAATGGATGAAGAAAATGTGGTATGTGTGAGTACGTATACAGATACACACGCACAATGAAACATTATTTAGCCATAAACAATGAAATCCCACCATTTGCAACAACATGAATGAATCTGGGGGCCTTATGCTACATGAAATAAGCCAGAAAAATAAAGACCAGGGAAGGGAGAGGGGCTGGAGGCTACATCAATAACCAACAGCCACTGAATTAATCAATCACACCTATGTAATGAAGCCTGCATAAAAATCCAAAAGGACAGGGTTGGGAGAACTTCCAGGTTTGGAGATACGGGGAGAGTATGAAAGCTTAGAGCTCTTTCACACATACCCTGCCCTACACATCTTTTCCATCTAGCTGTTTCTGAGTTATATTCTTTTATAATAAACTGGTGATCTAGTAAGTAAATTGTTTCTCTGAGTTCTGTGAGCCACTCTAGGAAATTCATCACACCTAAGGAAGGGGTAATAGGAAATTTCAATCTACAGCTGGTTGGTTGAGATTGGTGTCTGAAATGGGGGTTGGGGAGGGGAGGTCCTATCGGACTGAGAACTTAAACTGTGGGATCTGACAGTAGCTAACTCCAGGTACTATCAGACCTGAGTTAAATTTGTGGAACACTAGGTCAGTGTCCACAGAAAGTTGAGTTAATTGCTTGGTGGTGTGGAAAACACACACACACACACACACACAATGGACAAATCTTTCCACCGTAGCTTTTAAAATTCATGGTCAGTCATCAACAGGGTGACTATGTATTAGTTTGCACATTACTGTATCTCTTTACTGTATCGCAGTACCCCATCCAACAGATGGAATTATCCTCATTTATATAATAAATGAGACAATCAACCTAATTATCAGTAGACTCTCCTATCCTCTGAATGTTTCCCTCACCATAACTACATCTTGCTGTCCCCTTGGGACACTGCTTCACCTGCAGCCCTCTGAAGTGGAGACCACTTTTCCTGTCACTTTTCTCATTTCCTCTTTGATGGCCACTGGCACTTTCTATCCAACTCTCTTGCTCCCTCCTTTATCATCAAAAATCTCTACCCATCTGCAATGTATTATTAGACCTTATTACCCTACCCCTTACTCTCCTTGTTTTTTATTTTATTTTATTTTATTTTATTTATCTATTTGAAAGAGAGAGAGAGCATGAGCAGTGGGGGAGAGGCACAGGGAGAAGCAGACTCCCCACTGAGCAGGAAGCCTGATGCGGGACTCTATCCCAGGACCCTGGGATCATGAGCTGAGTGGAAGGCAGACACTTAACTGACTGAGCCACCCAGGTGCCCCTCCTTACCCTCCTTGTTGACATTATCTATTAACCTCCACTCACTTCCCTTCACTCATTGATGAATTTAGCACCTACACTTCACCACTAGTCTTATCCTTGGAGACTTACAAATCCCCAAATTTTTCCATCCAGTTCTATAGCCTCTTGATTCTTTAAGACCTCCAATCAAGGACCATACCAATTTTCCAGTATCCATGGTCCAGAGGTCCTTCTCCCCTCCTTATCCAGCCTAGATTCTATAGTCTAGCATTACAGCACATTGGCTTATCCTCTCTCCTTCCCTTGTGCTCATCTAACAACACCCCAATCCAATGGGGTGCTTACTCTAGGATTATGCAGCACAGCAGAATGTGGTGTGTGCACACACACACAAATCACACAACCATGCTGGCCAGATCTACTTCAAATTCATACTCGTGTATCTGAAAGGGGCACACCACAATGCCAAACAATCCTACTCCCTCCCCTGGTAAATCCACTCTCTAGATAACTATTTCACATCTTCTTCCTCCATACACACATCTATCTCAGTATCTCCCTTCATGCTCAGTTGATAACTTGGCCACTTTCTTCACAGGAAAAAAAATGCAATTAGATAAAAATTGTCTCATTTTTTTTCCCTTCAAACAAGTTTACCAATCTACCCAGATAGCTATCTCCTTTGAATCCTCTGAACTATTATTTCCCTCAGAAATTCTTTGGGGTGCCTGGCTGGCTCAGTGAGTACAGCTTGCGCTCTTGATCTCAGGATTGTGAGTTTGAGCCCCACAATGGGTGTAGAGATTACTTTAAAAAATAAATAAATAAAATCTTTTTAAAAATTCCTTAAGAGGTTAGTATAAAATGTATAAAGAATTTATACAACTCAATACCAAAAAAACAAATAATCAATTAAAAAACAGGGAGAAGATATTTCTCCAAAGACATCCAGATGACCAAAAGACACACAAAAAGATGCTCAACATCACTCATCATCAGGGAAATGCAAATCAAAGCCACAATGAGTTATCACCTCACACCTGTCAGAATGGCTAAAATTAAAAACACAAGAAACAACAAGCGTTGGTAAGGATATGGAGAAAAAGGAACCCTCGTATACTGTTGGTGGGGATGGAAACAGGTGCAGCCACTGCAGAAAACAGTATGGAAGTTCTTCAAAAAGCTAAAAATACAACTACCTTATGATCCAGTAATCACATTTTGGGTTATTTAAGCAAAGAATAGGAAAACACTAATTCGAAAAGATATTTGCACCACCATGTTTATTGCAGCATGATTTACAAGAGCCAAATTATGGAAGCAACCCAAGTGTCCACCAGCTGATGAATGGATAAGGAGATGTAGTACATATATACAATGGAATAATATTCAGCCATAAAAAGGAATGAAAACTTGCCATTTGTAACAACATGGATGGATCTAGACAGTGTAATGCTAAGTAAAATAAGTCAGTCAGAAAAAAACCAGCATCATATGATTTTACTTGTATCTAGAATTTAAGAAACAAAACAAAGAAACAAGAGACAAACCAAAAAACAGACTCTTCACTATACACAGAGAACAAAGAGATGGTTACCAGAGGGGAGGTGGGTAGAGAGATGGATGAAATAGGTGAAGGGTATTAAGAATACACTTACCAGGGGGGCGCCTGGGTGGCTCAGTCGTTAAGCGTCTGCCTTCAGCTCAGGTCATGGTCCCAGGGTCCTGCGATCGAGCCCCGCATCGGGCTCCCTGCTCCCCAGGAAGCCTGCTTCTCCCTCTCCCACTCCCCCTGCTTGTGTTCCCTCTCTCGCTGTATCTCTCTCTGTCAAATAAATAAAATCTTTAAAAAAAAAAAAAAAAAAGAATACACTTACCAGGATGAGCACTGAGTAATGTACAGAATTGCTAAATCACTATATTGTACACTTGAAACTAATATAACACTGTATGTTAACTATACAGGAATTAAATTTAAAAAAAAAAGTTATTTATGTGCTGCTTCCTTCTCATCACTTGGCCCAAAACTGAAATGTCACCTCCTCCAGCAAGGCCTTTCCCACCTATGACTAAAGTCTCATCACACTCTACTCTAGGACTTGCTTCCACAACAGTTATCAATACCTGAAATTATTTTATGATGGTCTGTCTCCAACTACCAGCACTTCAACTTCTCAGACATAGAGACTCTGTCTTCCACATCACTCTAGTACTTAACGCAGGGCCTGACAAAGAGTAAAAGCTAAATAAAAATATCTACTAAATAGGGGCACCTGGGTGGCTCAGTTGGTTAAGCGACTGCCTTCGGCTCAGGTCATGATCCTGGAGTCCCGGGATCGAGTCCCGCATCAGGCTCCCTGCTCAGCAGGGAGTCTGCTTCTCCCACTGACCTTTCCCCTCTCATGCTCTCTGTCTCCCATTCTCTCTCTCAGATAAATAAATAAAACCTTTAAAAAAAAAAAAAATATCTACTAAATAAATGGTTTTTTGGACTGATTACTGAGAAATACTAAGTAAACAAAGATTTATCTACTAAGAGACATAAAAGAACTTACAGACACTTTTACTATATATTACTAAAACATTTAATGGATGCCCAAATCTATTTCACTACTAATGTCATCACGTCCATTATTCAAAATAATGGTGGATGCATACAAAGATATATTACCCAATAGACTCTGTTCTTTGATGCTAAATACTAGGAATAATTCATTTATTTCAAATTAAATATTAATGATATTTTAATAATGATGTTACTGAGAATCACCAAGAAAATAAAACATAGCAATTTTATTTTCAAAAACATTTCGAATAACTTTTGCTATCAACAAAAAATAGTAAAATCATTATTCAAAATAACTATTAAGTCATTAATAATTTAACTATTTCTTTTAAAATGGAAATTAAGTTTAACACTGTTTATAATTAACTGAATATTAGTTATTATAAATCACAGATGTGTCTAGTTCTAAGTAAAAACTATTATTACACCCCATAACTAAAGACATTAACAAACTCTAAGCTAAAATAAGTACTAATACTTTCCAAAGTAATGAAATCAATTAGCACAAATGAAAAATCAGAAAGTGACAGCATGATCCATTTTTCCTACTTTAAGTTAATGAATAAACACTTCACAAATTAAACAGTCAATTTGTTAATGTATTTTACCTTAAAGATATTTATTATTTCAACTAATCTTTACTTTTACCTTATTCACTAAATGAATATTTTTCTTTTGTAAGAGACTATATATGTCATGGGTGAAAGTAGCTGTCATACAGAATTTGCCACATAGAATTTACATTTATGAGAGTTCTGAGAATTACTAAAAAAGTAAGTATTAAAATGTGCTGTTAAAACATTGCTTCATTTCTATAATGTTAGCTATTCCAGAAATAGTAAAAAGGGGAAACTTACATTTTAAATCCAAAATCAAGGTTTGTCATGTACACTTAAAAATTTCATTGATTTTATTAAGAAAGAAGCAACTATTAATAATAATAATAACAAGCAACTATTATTATTAAGTAAAACTATTTCTAGAAGTAAAACTATTTAATAAAGCCAAAATGACAATTATATTTATAAAATCTTATGACCATATTGTAAATTATTGCCTTTTTCATATCAACTGTTTCCCATAAAATTACATATAAAAATGTAATAAGGTATTTTTCACCTTGTAAATAACATATTTAGAGACAGAAATGAGTAAATGCTATTAGCATGCAAAAGAATCCTGAAGCAGATGTACTTTTAAAAATGTTTTGAGATTCCTCAAAAAAATTAAAAGTAGAACTACCATACAATCCAGAAATTCCACTTCTGAGTATTTATCTGCACAAAACAAAAACACTAATTTGAAAAGATACATGCACCCTTATGTTCATTGCAGCATTATTTACAATAGCCAGGATATGGAAACAACCCAGGTGTCCACCAATGGATCAGTGGATAAAGAAGACGTATATTTAGACAACAGAGTACTACTCAGTCATAAAAAAGAACAAAATCTTGCCATTTGCAAGAACATAAGTGGACCTTGAGGGTAATACATTAAATGAAATAAGCCAAAGAAAGAAAGACAAATATCACATATCACTTATATGCGGAACCTAAGAAACAAACACACAAAACAAAACAAACACATAGAGAATAGAATGGAGGTTGCGGGGCAGTGGGGAGAAGGAGGCAAAATGGGTGACAGGGTTCAAGAGATACAAACTTCCAGTTATAAAATAAATAAGTCATGGGAATATAATGTACAGCATAGTGACTATAGTAAAAAAATACTGCATTGCATATTTGAATGTTGCCAAGAGAGTAAATCTTAAAAGTTCTCATGACAAGAATAAAAAATTTTATAACTTCATATGATAACAAATGATAACTAGGCTTATTGTGGTGATCATTTCATGGTGTACACAAATATCTACCAAATCACTATGTTGTTGTTGTTGTTTTTAAAGATTTATTTATTCATTTGAGAGAGCGTACATGAGAGGGGGCAGGGTCAGAGGGAGAAGCAGGCTCCTCGCCGAGCAGGGAGCCCGATGCGGGACTCGATCCCAGGACTCCAGGATCATGACCTGAGCCGAAGGCAGTTGCTTAACCAACTGAGCCACCCAGGCGCCCCCAAATCACTATGTTGTACACCTGAAACTATTTAATGTTATATGTCATTTATACCTCAATTAAAATAAGTGAATAAATAAGAATGTTTTAATTTCTTAACATAGCTTTAAGAAAACTAAATTAGAGTTTCTTATTCAAAGCATATCTACCTCAGTTTTTTAAAAATTCCAATATTAAAAAGTTTCTTTAAAAAATTATTTGTTGATTCAAGTGAACAATTATTAAAGACTAATAAATAATTACATCTTTCTCTAGTATGCTTTTTTTTTAGTAGAGTAAGGGAGGCAAGTCATCAGCACAGAGTAAGTCATAGAGCACTGCCTGATTTCCTGCACAAATTTTAAATATAAAATTATAACATGTTAAGACCACTACAGAATCTTTTATAAGAAAACGACTTATGCAAGGATACACAAATAATTTGTACACACAGAAAAACTAGTAGACAGGATAAGGATAGCAGAAAAGGAGAGAGGACAGTGAGAGTGAGGAGGGAGAGGAAGAGCACGGGAAGAAGAAAGTCTGAGGAAAAAGAAGGGAGAACATGGTGGTTATAGCTGATAACACTGGACTGTATAACTGAAATTTACGAAGACAGTAGAACTTCAATGTTCTCTCTCTCACACACACACACACACACACACACACACAGTGAGGTGGTGGATGTGTTAATCAACTTGATGAGGAGAATCCTTTTACAATGCATATGTGCATCAAATCATTGTGTACATTTTATTTGTCAGTGACACCTCAATAAGGCTGAAAAAAAAGAAAAAGGAAGGAGAAATGCTAAGCAAATCCAGTAAATAAAAATTTAGATTGAGAAAATTAAGAGGTAGTGATTCATTCTATGCTATGGGATACAATTAAATGCAAAGTTTCATTACATCTAAACCACAGTATTATTTACCTATGAGGATATCCACTCATACCTATTTTTAAGGAATAAATCTATATAGTAAAAGGCTCATTACATAAAACTTGTGAGTTCACCAAGACAAATCTAGGTTTTTTTTTTTTTTTTTACTTAGGGCATCAATAACATTTACTTCTATATCAATGACAATTGTATCCAAGGGTCAACAATTTACTTCCCCGAAATTCAGCAACATTCAATGGAAAGGATTGTCTAACAACCCAATCACATTTTTTTAAAGAGTCAATTTAGGGCAGTAAATGGGAATATGCGATGAACAAACTGAAGAAGTTATGTAGAAGTGTTCTTCCATATAATTCACTAACAATGGTGGTAGTGAGGAGCTTGCTCCTTCCAAAATCTTGGGGAAAAACTCTAACGTTGTAATGGTCATGGAAAGTTGGGTGTGAGTCTTAAAATAGGGGAACATAATTTTCCTTAATATAACTCTCATGTTCCACATAAAAATTCTTGTAATCCAACCTAGAGAAATCTGCCAAGCACTGTGACTTGCTTCATGTACTGTAGCTCTCAACCCTTTATACTCACATAGGCCAGAAACGGAAAATAACACCACTAATTACATGATGATTTTCAACCCAACCCACTGGGCTGACAAAACGCATGATCACCTTGTGTATAAAGAAATCTATCCTCTAAGTTACATGGTTCAAATAACAATTCACAAAACAATCTACACAACATCAAAGTGCAGTTGGAAGGTGCAAGTAAAGGCTACTATCAGCTATAAATCCATAAAAACAGGAACTACTCCAGGCAAATCAAGCAAATATAAAGCATCTGAATTAAAAAGACAACTACTATAATAAAAAAAAAATACTTTTAAAAGCCAGGTACATTTTTCTGTTAAAATCTTCATATAATACTATACACTGAGTATTTTTAATAACTAAAACTATTAATAATAGCTTTTAAAACTGCCTAATGGGAGCAAGTGACTGAAGAAGCAGTGAATACCAGAGAAGATTAAGTGAAATCACCTTGTCAAGAGGTCAGTAAAAATAAAAAATTAATAAAATAATTTAAGAGGTCAGTAAAATAATCTGGAAAACTATACTTTCTTTAAAAATTTTTATACATTTCCAAAAATACTAAATTTTAAGCTTTTGTAAGGGTTCAAAAATTACCCCAAAATGCTGTAGTTAGTAATCGTTCTAAAAAAACAACATAAATTGAAGTACAATTTAAAGATTTATATGGTATCTTATATAGTAATTTCTTTTTTAAAAAGGCAATAATAATGGATTAAAAAATTTGCAAAATTTAATTTTTAACCTGAAAAAAATTACTGTAAGATGATTTTTAATCCATTTGTTAGGAAACCATTACACATTATTATTATTATTTCTTTTCTATCATACCTAGTCATTTGATAGTAGGTGTCTTAGATTATAAATGAGCTAACTTGGGTTTAAATCCAAAAAAAAATCAGTAAAACAAGACAGAAATCTAACTTTTGTTTAGTATTTTAAAATATTTTCTGCATAGTTTCCCCAAACATTCATGAGCATTCTAATTATGACTACGATTAAAGCTTTTAAGAAGAGTCTAATCCAGGTCAAAAATTTTAAAAAGTATGAAAACAGTCAGAAATAACCATTCACGTATCACACATACACACATATATATAACAAGCTTACTTTTAAATCACAAGTTTAGCTTTTCCTTACAACTTAACACTGGATACAGAACACTCAGAAGTCATAAATAAATAACAAAACAAAATCCCCTCTTCTTGCCAATATGTGAATGCAACTGCAGTAGATTTAAGTTAGATATAAATATATATTACATACATGTCTCTAATACTATATAAGATGTTCGTAAATATTTTCCCAAGAGGGTGGGGGAAATTTAATCTCTGAAATTGAAAGATTTTGCCACCAAAAGAGATTTAAATAGCCCTAGTTATAAAAATATGTTCTTGAGATTACAGTTGTATTATATTCTATTTCAATTATTTCTATGTGAAAACTTCAAAAATGACTAGTATATCACAGTCAATAAACCTATTAGATGAATACTGAAAAATCTAAACTTACCCAGAGTGATTACAAATAAAAATGCATGCTGTGTCAAAATTACATGCACCTCTTTCAAAATTTGGACTACTACCCAAAACAATCTTCAGATTCAGTGCAATCCATATCAATATTCCAATGGCATTTTTCATAGATAAAGAACAAACAATCCTGCAATTTATAAGGAGCCATAAAAGACCCCAAAGAGCCAAAGCAAACTCGAGAAAGAAAAACAAAGAGGGAGCCATCACACTCCCTGATTTCAAAGCACACTGCAAAGTTATAGTTACAAAGACAGTATGGTATTGACATAAAAACACATAAATATACCCATGGAACACATCAGGACCCAAAAATAAACCCACACATGCATGATCAATTGATTTATGATTTATGACAAAGGAACCAAGAATATACACTGGGGAATGGACAGTCTCTTCAATAAATGATGTTGGGAAAAGCTACAGTCACAAGCAAGAGAATGAAACCGGACCACTATTTTATACCACACACAAAAATTAATTCAAAATAGATTAAAAACTTGAATATAAGATGTGAAACCCATAAAACAAGACAAAAAACAAAGGTGGTAAGTTCCTTGACCTCAATCTTAGCAATGATTTTTTTTAATCAGACACCAAAAGCACAAGCAACAAAAGTAAAAATAAACAAGTAGGACTACATCAAACTAAAAAGCTTCTGCACAACAAAGGAAACCATCAACAAATGAAAAGGCAACCTATGGAATGGGAGAAAATATTTGCAAAGCAGATATCAGATAAGGGGTTAATAACAAAAATATACAAGGAACTCATATAATTCAATAGAAAAAAAAAACAACACAATTTGATTTAAAAAATGGGCAAAAAAAACCCCAAAACATGCAGAGGATCTGAATAGACATTTTTCTAAAGACATCCAGATGGCCAACAGGTGCATGAGAAGATGATCACTATCACTCATCATCAGGGAAATACAAATCAAAACCACAAAGAGATATCACCTCACACTTGTCAGAATGGCTAAGTGTCAAAAAAGACAAGAAATAACAAGGGCTGACACGGAAGATGTGGAGAAAGGGGAACCCTCATGCACTGTGGGAGGGAATGCAAAGTAGTGCAGCCACTGTGGAAAACAGTATGGAGGTTCCTCAAAAAGTAAAAAATAGAACTATCATATGAGCTAGTAATTCCATCTCTGGGTATTTAGCCAAAGAAAACAAAAAGACTAACTTGAAAGGATGCACCTCTATGCTCAGTGCAGCATTATTTACAATAGCCAAGATATGGAAATAACCTAAACAGCCATCAGTGGATGAATAAAGAAAATGTGGTGTATACACACACACACACACACACACACACACACACACACACTGGATTATTATTCAGCCATAAAAAAAGAATGAGATCTTGCCATTTGTGACAACATGGATGGACCTGGAAGGCTTAACGCTCAGTGAAATAAGTCACAAAGAGAAAGATAAATATCATTTGATATCATTTTTATGCAGAATCTTTAAAAACAACAAAAAACAAAGAAGCTCATACAGAGTATAGACTGGTGGTTGCTGGAGGCAGAGGGTGAATGGTGGGCAAATGGGTGAATGGGGTCAAAAGGAACAAACTACTAAAATAAACTAAAATAAATAAGTCATGCGATGTAATATAAAACATGGTGACTATAGTTCATAATTCTACAAAACTGCAAATATTGCATATTGCAAAGTTGCTAAGAAAGTATATCTTAAAAGTTCTCATTACAAGAAAAAAATTTTGTAAATATGTATGGTGAGGGATGTTAACTAGACTGATCATGTGATGATTATTTTGCAATGTATATAAAGACTGAATCATTATGGTGTACACCTGAAACTAATATAATCTTATATTCCAATTATACCTTAATACCAAAAAATTCGGGCAATTAATAAAACACTTAAATCATAAAGCTGAGTTCAAGTTTAGTCCCTAAAGAATATATTTAGTTTCCATATTCTGTTATAGTATCCTATGAAATAAATTAACTCAATCTAAACTACTTATGATCATTATTTTTGTTACTTATTACAAACTATAAAGTTTATGCTCAAGATTGGTTATTGATGTAAGTGCCCTCAATTAAAGGTCTACACCTAACTATGTATACACATTAATGAAAACAATACTGCCACAATCAGGTACAATAATTTCTTTCTATTTTATAAAAAAAGAACTTCTAACCTCACTCAACAATTAATCACATTTCAAACAATGGATCTGAAAAAATGTATTAGAGGCACATTTTTTAAAACAAACACACTATGAAACCTTGCTTTTAATGGAGTCTGTGAAATTTTTGTGTTTGTTTGCTTTTTTATGGCTATTTGGTTTACTTCCTTCTTCTGGGCAAGTTTAGTATGCAACTCTCACTCTTTAGCAGTCAAAAACCCACAGATTTAAATTTTCTGAAAACTCAACCTGGTCTTGTCAGCGGAAGACAAAATAACTAGCACCACAAAACAACTGTACTAAATTTTAACACTGTTCATTAACAGTTCCATTCTCCTGAGTTTGCGTTTGTTCTTTGGCATTGGCTTAGGATATAATCCATTTTTCAGAAGGTGTTCCTTGCTGAGGCGAATTTGAGCACCATGCTGAAGCTGGAAAGAGCATAAAGCTTGAAGAGGACGAAGCAAAGTCTGTGAAGATAAAAAAAGATACTAAAATAGTGTAACAAATCATATTGTATCTAGCTTTCTCTTCAGAAACAGGGATTATTATGTTTCTTTTTACTATTATTGGCTTTTAACTATGAAAAGTAATAGACACTCTACTAAATATGTGATGATTTCTAAATATAAATTTCTTTTAATTCATACCTTACATAGTGCTAAGGAATTCCAGTAAAAAGACACAAGTAGCTAATTTTCCATAGAGATGATAAAGTCCAAATTTAGTTTTACACATTAACATATTCAAACACCTCAAAAAACTGTTGCATTATAATAATTTAATGTGTAACAGAGTAAAAGAGACCTTTAGATACAAATTAGTTAATTCAGTTTCTTTTTTTTTTTTAAGATTTTATTTATTTATTTATTTGAGAGAGAGAAAGAGGAGAGCACAAGTGGGGGAGGAACAGAGAGAGAGAGGGAGAAGCAGACTCCCCAGTGAGCAGGGAGCCCGACATGGGGCTCGAGCCCATGACCCTGAGATCATGACCTGAGCCAAAATCAACCGACTGAGCCACCTAGGTGCCCTTAATTCAGTTTCAATCACAGAATGATGCACGTTTCCTGCTGCCTGAGAACAATCAGATGATGGCGGCAATGGGTAAGCGGTTTACTAATTCTCTCACATTGGTCCAGGGACCACATACAAGTTAGATATCCCAGTTTTGGTGCATTTGAAATAATTCTAACTATATATGTACCTGTCTAAATCCAAATACTTACAGGGCCAGTCATATAACATAAACATGTACAGTGGGTAGACCCATATGATAACAAAGAACGGTGGAGGTTAAAACACAACTAGAGCACATGCCCGACCTGAAGTTTTTCAAGTTCAAAAATTAAAAAAAAAAAATTCCCACTCTGTCACATGTTTAAAACATATTTTGAGTCAGATTCTTTCCTTGGGCCTGAGACCCCTGATCTAAATCTCTCAAATAACAATCGCCAACTTGAGTAAGCAAACTGTTTTTTAGAAATAAAAGGAACAAAGGAAAAAACTGACAGATTTAACTACCAAAATTTCACAACGTCTATGTGAAAATGTATTCTCCCTCATACACAACATGAGTGTCAGCAGAGCTTAACATAAGCTCTAGTTTGACACCAAACTCTTAGACACTGTCACCAGCATTTCCTTCTCCGTATTTATTCTTTTCTTCCTTATTAAAAAAAATCCAAAATGTTATTCAAGGTGGCAGTGTATCCAGCTAGGATTGTTAACTGGCTACCGACATGGTCCATATAATGATATATATGTGGAGGTTCTTGTGGGGGCTTCCAGAGATACTCTTTACAATGGGACAGACTCAGGAGGCAGAGGCTTCTGCACTTTCTTCTTGCCTGGAATAGGACTGTTAGAGGTGGGACAACCATCATGTGACTACAATGCACTCAACATGAAGATTAAAGTCAAATACATCTGATGATGGACAGAAAGACAGAAGAGATCCCTAGCCCTGGGCTGCTCACCTCAGCATTTCTTACATCCAGGAGAAAAAGCCAGTATATACCCTGTTCAGCCACTGCAGTGACCACTCTGTTATATGTAACCAAATGTAATCCCTAACACACACCAATGGGAAAGAGACAAACTTCTCGGAAAAACTCTGCACACCATTATCGTAGAAAGCCCCTTATATATGCTATCATGATTTCTTTTAACTTCTTCAAATAAGAGAGGGAATGTGGAAATAACTATGTATTTCTTTACAGAGTCAACACAGACTGACTGGATCCTGAAACATCATCCCTAGAAAACATACCTAGGACTACATATAGACTGAGACAATGGAAGTTTCCGTTGCTATGTATGACATTTATTAGATTCTTGATGGACAGAATACTAATATTCCTATTGGTAAGGGCCTCCAACGTTTACCTCCTGAAAATAAGATTCTATCAGTTTCCTGAGGTAATTAAGAGAGTGAGTTGTGGAGAGAGATCTAGATTAGATCCCCACCCCATCTCTGTGGTACTCAGTAGGGCTGTTCCAAGCACGCCAGTGTCCATCTTTGAAATTAGGTCGGCCATATCACTTGCTTTGGTTAATGAAATGTGAGCATGAATACTGTGTGTCACCTCTGGACAGAAGCTTTAAAGGAATGTATGACTTACCACCTCCCTTTATGCCTTCCTTGATGGAGGGAGAATGACATATTTAGATGGTGCCTCCACCAGCCTGGGCCCCTAAGTGACTGCAGCAAGCACAACCATGCCCACCCCCACGCCAGCCCAGCCCCAGCGATCCCACAGCACAGCCAGTGTGACAGGCACATAAACCTCTGCCGTGTTACGCCATTCTGATTTCGCAGCCGCAGCTAGCCTATCTTGACGGGTGTGATCATTACTAGCTACGTGTTCCCAGGTAAGTCATGTAACTTCTCCCTGCCATTTTCTGAGGGAAATAATGTCAGCCTTAAAGGGTCATTATTAGGTTACACTAAGGGGATAAGCGCACCACGTGATAATAAATGACAATGCTTCTGTACAAACTAACAACATCATATTTGAGGCAATGTGAAGCTACAGGAGAAACAGACTGGTTCAGAGGAACAATGAAAATCCAAAATCTTCCACTTTCAAAATAAGTTCATTTCTAAAAGTTTATTTGGGGGGGAATCAGTGTTTTGTAAATCCTTTGTCTGCAGGTATAAAGTGACAGTTCTCAAGGGACCCTTACTGACCAGCTACTGTTGTCGAGCAGAGAGCTAAGGCACTTCGGCTGTGCACAAAGCTTTACCCCATCTACCTATACAGGCTCATAAGATAAACCTCCTAAGTAGAAAAGGTTCTATTACAAAAAAGATCCCTAAGCTCAAGACTTCCAACGTGTGAAAAGCCCTGGTAAATATTACAATAGCTGAATGAAAATCACCAATCTTCAGTTCAAAACTGTTGTCAATTTATTGGCAAGAATTGGGGAGACAAGGAAGAACAAGGGGATTAATTCTCCTTGAGTTCCTGGTGTCAGGCAATTAACACACATTATTCCACTCAATTCTCACAATAGTACTAAGAGGTAACTATTTTTGGTACATTATAGATAAGTAAACATGCACAAGGAGATTATATGAATTGCTCACGGGCAAAAAATGATGATGATAAGTGACGGGGTTTAATTCAAACCTGCTTCAAAGCTCACCCTGAGCTACTGTGAGTGTTTGAAAAGCTGCTAGCTTTTAGCTTTTTTCATAAAGGACAAGGATGAATCAGCAGACTAAGAAGGCTATTCCATGCCAAGTTCTTTATTTTGAGGAGCCCTACCTACCAGGATAGAATAAAGCCAGATGAAAAATTACTACTCTGCCCCATTGCCTTACCGTTTCATTAGGTGGCCCCTAATAAAGGGTTACTGGGGGAAATATGTATGTCATAGCTTTCCTCCTCAGGAAAGAGAGAAAACACCTACATTCAGAACAGACGGTAATTGTATTTCTCAAGGGAAAGAACTGATACATTTTTTTAAATTGTAGCTAGATTCGAACAGGCTGGACTTGGGATTCCCCCACTGAGAAAGCTAACTTTTTTCTGCCAGCTATAATAATAAGCAACTTGGGATGTTCCATTATGCATTTCTTCTGCTCATGCTGCAGCCAAGAATCTTATCAGCACCTCCCAAATCACACATTGTCAAACACACTTTTTCGTCTCCTGGCCACTGAAGTATGACTACTCCTGGTGATCAAAGCAAACAGAAAGAGAACTGTAGGACCTCACTATTACTTTGGGATTTCGTGTGCCGTTTGACCCACAGACAACAGTAACAAAAGCTGAAGACAGGATGGATCCTGTTGCCATTCTGTATCTTGAACTTTGCCTGTTGTTGGATATTATACTCAGAGCATACGATAAGCTTCCTGCTGGAATGGTACATTAACTAATACCAGAATCACGGATCTTATGAAACTGGAAGGAAGGAGCAGTAGTACAAAAATGATCAAAACCCCTAGCCCTATTGTATTACAACGACATTATTAAATCACCACCACTACCAACGTTAAAGCTTCTGTTCAGAATTGAAGTAAAGATCCTATTCCGATGTAGAAATAAGAGATGTAGGTCCATAGACGATTCTTTTCAAAACCCCAAAGAAGGAAAGGAAATAAAGTTTCAAATCCACAGCCAAAGAATATTACATTTTTCCCTCAAGATTTGAGCTTTTAATGGGTCCTTGGTCTGATGTCAGCTGATCATTGAGTTTTAAATCAATGAAAAGGAAAATACACAGACTGTATAGAAAGCAAGTTTAAATAATAGCGCTCAGTTTCATCTTTCTTTTAAGATGCCTAAAAAGCGTATATTACTTTTGCCCAAGAACATATAAACAAAATAGAAAACAAGTACAGGGGTATATAAAGTGCTATGTTGATAGCTAGATACATGGTAACAGGTAATAAGGTTAGAGCAGAGGGAGAAAAGTCAGAAAACACTGTCTGGTCATTTGGGAGAAAGATTTATGGTCCCTCAAGAAATTTTTTTCTTTCTCAAAGGAGAGAGAACAGAGAAAGAGAAATTGCCTAGACCCAAAACGAAGTTTACTTACACAGATACACACACAAAAAAGCCTACTCATGAAAGCCTACTACTTTCAAAAGAAAAGCCTCCAACTCTGACATTTCCCATAGCTTAGGGTAGGGGGAGAGGGTAAAGGCAATTCAAGGCTTGCTTCTGGCATTCTTTAACTCTCCCTGCTCTGGACGTCTTTGGTTCTTTTTCTTGGTAACCAATCCAGTTACTCTGACCTGAGCTTTTGTCCATTACTGAAATTTCCTTCATGGCTACGGCATCCTCTTATCATAGTACCCACAGCATATAATGAGAGACAGAAAGAAGGCAGGAATGAGAACTGTGTATGTGTGTGTATGTGTGTCAGAAAGAGGAGTTATAAAACTCCATTTGGTTATGCTCATTATCCTCTGACTGTTCTTCTTGAGTTTTATTTATCAAAAATCTTCAGTGATTAAAAAACTCTTAACAATTTAAGTCTTATTTTGCTGTTCTTTTTTCTTTTGCCTTAAGTGTAAAGTTTCCTACATGTTCCAAAAAACTGAGATGTTTGTGAGCTCAATGAACACTATTCTTTACTGATGATTATTAATTATATATGAAATCACCAGGCTTTCATGGAAATTAAATAAAATGATGATTGCAGGTTATAACCTTTTCATATTCTGCAGGCGTTTTTTTCTCAAAAAATTATCTTTTTTATACTCCAAGCCAAGTGGTGACTAAGATAAACAGAAAGTTGGTATACACCTTCTCAAATAAAACCACCAATGCAAAAAAAAAAAAAAAAGTTGTTGTAAAATATTCTTTTAAAAGAAAAAAGCTGTGTACAAGAAAACACAAAATGCTAAAAGAGAAATACAAAATAATAAAAGAAAAATCTAACCAAAAAACCCTGTATTTAATGTCGTGCTACTTAAACGCAATTTAGCTTATTACAAATGTTTGCACAGCTTAGAATGAATATTTAAATAATGCAATCTGGATGCTAAACTAACACACAAAAACACCAGAGGGGGAAAGAAGGTTATAAATGCACACAAATTTCTATCACAGATACATTCAATTTGACACCTGAGCTGCAAATTTTACAAGCTATGCATTTCTAAATTTTCTAGATAAAATCTAACCAAACTGCTTACTTTCAAAAACTATATAACTTTCCAAAGACATACCTCTTGTATGTAATTATTTTTCTCCAAAATGGAAAGAGCTGCAGCTGCACATTCCAGTGTAGAAAGGCACCTATTAGTTGGTTGCGTCCGAATTACATACTGGCTAGAAATGCTCGTTTTTAACTGCACCTGAAACGGAATAACAGGATATAATTTTTGTTTTAAATTCAAAGTTATAAAGTCTGTGTTTTAACTGCTAATTCCCTTCCAAAATTGCCAGTTTAGAAGTATTAAATGTACTCGGGCATGCTCAATGGGTCAGTCGGGTAAGCGTCCAGCTCTTGATTTCGGCTTAGGTCATGATCTCAGGATCATGAGATTGAGCCCCATGTCGGGCTCCACACTCAGCAGGGAGTCTGCTTGAGATTCTCTCTCTCCCCCGCCTTCTGTCCCTCCCTCCCACCCCACTCACACTGTCTCTCTCTCTCTCTCTAAAATAAATAAATCTTAAAAAAAATGTATTAAATGTGTCAATATCTTCCATACATAATATCCTTCGGTTATTGTTACTGTTAGTCAAAGAGGACAGTTATACATATATCTGACATTGAAAATATATGCAGAATACATGCAAATTCCTACACATCATAAGTAAAAAGACTAATAACCCCTTCCCAGCAGGCACAAGCATGAAAAGACACCTCACAAAAGAAAATATAAGAAAGGCAAATAGGCACATATAAGAGTGCTTAACATGACTGAATGCAAATTAAAATCACAGTGAGATAACATTTCACACTCCCTAGAACAGTTAAAATCAAAAAGACTACCACCACCAAATGGAGAGAATATGGAGCAAAGGAAACCCTCAGACACTGCAGTGGAAGTGAAAAGAATTTAATCACTTTGGAGAATTGACAGTTGGTTTTCTTGTTTGTTTGTTTTTTAATGGTTTAGTCTTCCATCATTTCTTAATATAAACTGACAGGTGTATGTCTGCATGGGGGCAAGTGATTGAGACCTGCTAAATGGCACCGAGTTGGACATGAGAAAGGCAAAAGAAAATCAAATGTCAACATTCTGGCCTTTTGATTCCTATTTTAATTAAATGAAACTCAAGTAATCTTACACTCATAAAGCCATATTCCTAGTCCACAGTCTTTATAGTATCACAGTTAAAAATGTGTGGGTAGATGAGAATTTCAGTTTTTATTCATAAATACGTAAGCAAGTGGAATGAAGTAGTGGTGTCTAAGTCTTAACACATAGCAACTTAATAAAATCAGGTGTTCTCTCTCATTTTCTAATATCTCTGAAGTTCCATGAGTCTCTCATTCCTTTAAAGCATTAAAACTCTCCCATCCATGGAACCTTGCCCCTCAGTCCCCTTCTTCCTTTCTTTTCTTTTTTTTTTAAGATTTTATTTATTTATTTGTCAGAGAGAGAGAGAGAGAGAACACAAGCAGGGGAAGCAGCAGGCAGAAGGAGAAGCAGGTTCCCCACTGAGCAGGGAGCCCGATGTGGGACTCGATCCCAGGACCCTGGGATCATGACCTGAGCCGAAGGCAGACACTTAACTGACTGAGCCACCCAGGTGCCCCTCTTCCTTTGTTTCTTATGCAGTCCCCCCATGATGAGAAATATGGTTCTTCTACTCTGAATGCATTTTGTTTAAAGAATTCCCTACAACTTGTATCCTTGCTATCCTCAGAAAGTGGAAGGCGGGGGAAAGGGGGAGGATGGGAGAGAGAGGAAGGGAGAAAAGCAAAGCAGGCATCATTAAAGATTTACTACAGAATGTATTTAGGTTTGGAAAACATCCTTTAAAGCATATTTAATAATGTTTTAGAAATAATCATATTAAAATTATTCTGCATTTCTACCAATGTAAAAGACGGAAAATAGTTGCAGGGAGGGAAAGAGATGGAGGAAAATGGTTCAGAAACGTGTAATGATAAAAAGAAAGCCTACAATTACATAAACTGTCAGAGTAATTCATAATGTTGATTAACTGTAATTACTAATAGCTTTGATATGGCATCAGGTCAACTAGAAAACAGAGTATAACAAGCTACTGCTTTCAGCACTCAAGTCCATCACTGGAGGAACTGATAATAAATATCTGATTACAACTAAAACTCAGGGCCCGATCTCACAATACTGAGATCACGATATGAGCTGAAAACAAGAGTCAGAGGCTTAACTGATGGTGCCACCCAGGCTCCCCGGAACAAATTTGATTTTTAAAAAAGAAGTTTTTAAAAAGACAAAATAAAATAATATTTAAAAAATAAAAAAAGTTTGATACTTCAGTGAGGAGTTTTACTTCTTACTGTGGCCCACAAGGCTGTATGAAATCTCAAAACTTTGAAATTTACCAAATGTTAGAAGACTTCAGAATGTCCTTCACAAATCATCTCTCCAGGATTTATCCAGTAACCATATATGCTAAAGGCGTAAATAACTAAGACCTGTCATATTATCAACATACATGTTATTAGAGCATGTTAATGCAATCTTCTATTATGTTTTTGTGCTGTATCACCTTCACCACTGCTGATTCAGTGAGTAAATGAGCAAGAACAAAAAGAAATCCTGTTGATCCATCTTCTTGAAAAGCCACAAGCATCATAATAAATAATTTGTCAGAAAGTGCCTTGTCTAGGGGCGCCTGGGTGGCTCAGATGGTTAAGCGTCTGCCTTCGGCTCAGGTCATGATCCCAGGGTCCTGGGATCGAGTCCCGCATTGGGCTCCTTGCTAGGCGGCTAGGCGGGGAGCCTGCTTCTCCCTCTGCCTCTGCCTCTCTCTCTCTCTCTCTGACTCTCATGAATAAATAAATAAAACATTTAAAAAAAAAAAAAAAAGAAAGTGCCTTGTCTTAAAAGTTCAGGAAAATCCAAGGCAAAAATAACCATTCTAATAAAAGAAAAAATTAATATCTGACTAAAGTATGAGGCTCTATTGAAAGACCAGGGTTATTATATCAAACCTGACAATAGCTAATCAATTAATCTCAATCAAGTCCTTTCACTTCTCAGTTCCTTCTCACCTATAAAAATCATATAGATGGACCTGATGGTGTTAAACATTTTAGCAATCAATCCTAAGATTATATGTAATATAACTAACTATAATTATATATCATAACATAATTAAAATATCATGTAACTGTTATAATATGGACATATAATTATTATATAGAAACTTAATTTCCAAATATTAGAAGTCATGATGACTCAAAGAATGCTTCAGTAATTTTGATCTCTTTGGAAGCTGGTTCTCTTTGGGTTTGTTTGACTGCTCTTGATGTAACTTCTTTAGGAACAGGAAAATCAGTGGTTGGTTTAGAATTATACTGGTATGAATTGTGAGCCTATAAGATAACTCCCATTTTAGAAACAGCCAACTCTTCCAGGTCTTATTTCTAGATTTAGCATCAGATTCCAATGATTCTCTGAATTGGCTAAAATTTGAATTCCTGGAAACTCTTTTGTTATAACGCCTTCCTTTCTTCTCTTCCATTAAATCTTAAATATATCTTTAATATACAAGAACACCAGGTAATAGCCTGATGATGATGATCGCTGTTAGATGCCTTTAAAAGGGGCTTTTTCAAATGTCTCCTTCCTAGCATATCTTTAGCTGTTTTTGTCACAAGTGACATGCCATTAAAAATCTGGGTGACATAACATGTATGTACAGTGGTTTAGTAATGGCATTTAGGGCCACAAAATAAGTAAATATCCAAGGCAAGAAGATGCCATGGCTTGTCTGCATAATATAACATAAGCATTTTTAAATAATTTACTGTAATATAAATTAGTTAATTCTTTTGTCAAACAAAATAAACTAAAAAAAGATCTCAAAATTAAAATTTTAATACATACCTCCAGGTCCCACAAATGTTTTATTTTTATAATTTGATTGCAATTACTTGTTATCTGTACTCGGGCTATTTTAAGCCAAGTTTCGTTACTATATAAAACTATTGTGCTTCTCAGTTATTAAGAGTCACAAGAGTTTCTAATCACTTGATCAGCCTCCTTGTTACAGGTTTCTAGGAAAAGCAATCTACTTTACAGTTGTTTCCTGAAACAACTCTAGTCTAGAATAGGCTGAAATAAACTCCCTTTCAGTAGCATCCTCAAGTCTTCACCACTGGAAGACACACATAAAAACCCTCCTTTCTTCAGCAGCCTTTCTTCTATGACCTTCCAGAAGCAAGATTCATCGTCTGAGCCTGCGAGCGAACCTCTGAAAGAGAGGCACTAAATCTTTTCTCCTCGCCTCAATCTTTCAATCCACTTCATTCCTTTCATTCCCTCAGTTTAATTCAACAGTATGATTTAATAGTGGTAAGAGTCTAACTTTGGCATCAGACAGCTGCCAGTTCTAACACAGACTTAGCCACTTATGTTCACTTTCATGCACTTACTGGACACTAAATGCCCTTCCAGATAATGCACACGTATTGTCACTTTTAATACTCACAGGGACCCTATGAAGTAAGTACTGTTATGATCTCCATTGTACTGAGGACAAAACGAAAGCTCAGAGGGTGAAGTAACTGACTCAAGGTTCTAAAATCAGGTATGGAAAAGCAGACACACGAATCTATAAAGTCTTATTCAAAGAGCAGAACTCTATCACCAAGCTAATCATTAAAGGTTAGGCAAACCTCAACACATGAAACAAATAAAAACAAAGCTATTCTTGTGGAAAGCAAAACTGAGGCACCCCTCAAGAATTTTAGGGTTCTTCTGAACATGGTTTTAAAATAATGATATAAAAGAAAGGGTCTTCTCCCACACAAGTATGAAAGTTACTCATAAATAACAGCATCCATGCCTTGCTCCAACCCTGCCACACTCTGAAGCCTGCAAAATTCTCTTTCTTTTTTTTAATTTAAATTCAATTAGCCAATATATAGTACATCATTAGTTTCAGATGTAGTGTTCAATAATTCATCAGTCGTGTATAACACCCAATGCTCATCAAATTCCAGGACTAATGTTAAAACTCAGAAAATTTGATGAAAATAAAATTGAAATGGGCATTAGCTATAGATAAAATGGTAATATTAGTGCTACTTCCTAAATACTTGATTGTTCAAGTTTATTTTTTTTCTGAGTTGGCCTGAGAAACGTCCTTTTACAACAGAACTTCTATGGGAAAACCTATTTCCAAAATTTTCAAAACAAAAAAACCACCACACTTGTAGAATAGATTTGGTTTAAAATTTAGCACTTTGTTATACATCAAAATGAGAAATAAAGTTATGTGTTAATGCTTCAAAATACAAAAACTTTCTAAAAAAATGCAATACGCAATTGATAAGCCTAAAAATTAAGCACTTACAAATTTCAATTTTAAGCAACTCTAAATGATACAAAATTAAAATTCTGAGTGAAATATTTAGCCAAATATCTTGATCACTGGTTTATCTTGTTAATAAAAATATTTAATCTACCACTGTCTTTCACTAGCCTCCCAATTTAGCCATATCTGAAGTCACTGGGAACTGTGAGTATGGAAATATATCCAGAAGCAAAGTACAAACACAAAGATTCATGGAATCACAGAATTGGAAGTAATCTTTAGATCTCCTTGTTCTTAGGTGTGACTATTTTTCAAAAATTTTTTAATTCACAGAATTATCCTAAAGTTTAAAGT
This sequence comes from Neomonachus schauinslandi, assembly GCF_002201575.2. Lineage (NCBI taxonomy): Eukaryota > Metazoa > Chordata > Mammalia > Carnivora > Phocidae > Neomonachus > Neomonachus schauinslandi. The sequence goes on from NC_058409.1 coordinate 12,187,149, forward strand.
AATACTGAAATATAATAATCTCTCATAATTAAATAAAACAAAATTTTATTTGAATTTCTAAGCCTCCTCTTTTAAAAATAGAATTAATGGAGGTATGAAAACAAAAATTCCTTAAGATTATTGGCGATAATAACCTTAAAGTGATTTTGGTAAATTAACAAAACTTTATGCCATGCAACAATGCCAAAAAAGAAAATCACTATAGATTACAAGTCTTTGCATTACTTTCTGCTGTCCCGATTCCTATTTTTTCCAACAGCAGTTACTAAAGACAAGTCTCTGTTGAACAAGTGCTACAGAAACTAACTTTTGTAATATCCACTGAAACTCAAAATGCCCAACTTAAATATGCTTACAGATATGCATTCTTTCATATTAGGTTTCTATCAGTTTATATCCTTTATCAAGAAATTTAAATCAGAAACTTATTCAGGAAATGAGGAACTGACGAATGAACTAGTCTTACCTAAATAATAATCAATTTTAGAATGCCTTGCTAGTTAAACATTTTTCACCAAAGATAAACTTCATTTAACAATTAGCAGTTCTATCTGTTTCAAAAGCCATCACAGCTTGGTAAATGGCTATAGAAAAATGAATCATAAATTAGCCTAGGTGTGAAATAAAGCACATATTATACTATTACTTCATAAGTTTGTTTGCCACCTAAGACATTTATTTTAAAATTTACTGAGTTAAATTGTGCATTTTATTAATTAAAAACATTTGCTTCTTCTGTAACTTTGAATTAAAATAGTGTGTATGAATTGGGAGGCCGAAGGCACAACTAAAAGCATGAGATGGGGAGTTAGACACACCTAAATTTAAATCTACATAATAGCTGTATGACCTCCAAAAAGTTTCTTGAACCCTCAGAGCCTAAAACATTAACAACTTCAGGGGATGACTGTGCTTTAAGGAGCTAGTCTCTAAGAAGTGTTTAGCAACATGTAAGCAGTCCCTACAGGCCAAGAGGGTGAGGAGGGTGGTTGCACTGAGGCTGCTGATGTGAATCTGGAGAGTGGTGGTGGTGATTCACAATGCTTTCTTCACAATCTAATGAACAGGTGTGCAGCTCTCCGATTTACTGCTATACAGCCAGATGAACAACCTGGCCAAGGGTGTGAAATGAGATGGAATTTAGGCCAGAGCCAGAAGTCAACTTTTACAATAGGTAGAGAAAAAGTAGCCTTAGAAACAGAAGAAAGAAGAAGAAAAAGAAAGAGGTTTTACTGAATACCAGAAAAGTATAAGCCACTTTGCCAGGTAAATAAAATATTCCTAGTTAGAAGCCTGTAAAAAAAAAAAAAAAGAAAGAAATATTTTCACTCAATTTATTATTTATAGACAAGGAAAATACTAGGTTTTTACTCTTTCACCTTTGAAGTATGTGATCTAAGCATCATTAAAAAGTGCCATCATCTGTCCATCGACAGATGAATGGATAAAGAAGATGTGGTATATATATATATATATATATATATATATA
>NC_058409.1:12189037-12219486 GCF_002201575.2 Neomonachus schauinslandi
AAGAAGAAGAAGAAGGTAGCGGGAGGGGAAGAATGAATGGGGGGAAATCGGAGGGGGAGACGAACCATGAGAGACGATGGACTCTGAAAAACAAACTGAGGGTTCTAGAGGGGAGGGGGTGGGGGGATGGGTTAGCCTGGTGATGGGTATTGAGGAGGGCACATTCTGCATGGAGCACTGGGTGTTATGCACAAACAATGAATCATGGAACACTTCATCTAAAACTAATGATGTAATGTATGGGGATTAACATAAGAATAAAAAAATAATAAAAGTAAAAAAAAAATAAAAAAGTGCCATCATCAGCAAAATAATTAGATCTTGTATCCATACCTTTAGAGCTTTAAAACATTCCCACACAATACTATATAAACAAAAGATAGACCAATAATTTGTAAGCATTTTTGAAAATCACTTTTAAAAGAAAAAATTTTCATTTTTTGCATGAACTTGCAAGATTATCTACCTAATGCTTTCTACATATTCTCATCTTCCTATACCTCTTCATGTGTGTGACTTACCAGTAATGTTTAACTGACTTTACAACAGTGCAGACAGACATTAAAAAAAGTAGGTTAACAACAGGTTGCTATGTTCCTCTGAACAATACAAAGAACAGGATACCTAAGTAGTAAGAAATTATGGCTTGCAGAGTATCAGAACTTCTAAGACCTGGGCATATTTATAACTAATTATTTGACTTTTTGTGTACAACTGAACCAAATATGTAGAATTTTAAATATCTATATACCACTGTCTCAATTACAGTCTGTATTTTATTGAGCAACACAGCAACAAACTAACTAAAAGGAGACATACGCTATGTTCACAGGATGGAAAACTAAACTGTAGAGATGCTAATTTTCAAAATTTGACTTATGAGTGAATGTAATCTCAATACAAATCTTAAAAGGTTTTTTGTGTGATTTTGTAAAGCTGATTCTGAAATTATATGCAAAGGGGAAAAGTACCAAGATATTCTGGAAGAACCCAGTAGAAGAACTTGCTCTACCAGTTAGACCCAGTGTAAAGCAACACTAATTAACAGTGTGGAGTCGGCACAGAAATGTATAAAACAACGGAAAAGAAGTGAAAGCCTAGACATCGATTCTCACATAGGTGCACAGGTGGGCACCCCAATGCAATGAGTTTTATTCTGGCATCTTCAGTGAGTGGTGTTGGGACAATAAATGTGCAATAATCCAGGCAGCTGTATGGGAGAAAAAATGAAATCAGACCCATAGCTCACACCAAACACAAAAATCAATTACAGGTAGATTAAATACAAACGTAAAAGATAAAACCACAAACTTTTAGAAGATAACATAAGAGAATATGAGAGAGAGGTAAGAATGAGTGTTGTAACACAAAAAAACACTAATCATGAAAAAAAAGAACTGAGAAATTCAACATTAAAATCTAAAATTCCATTTACCAAGACACAGTATAAAAAGAGTGAAAAGACAATATATTCACAATATATACAACTGCCAAAGGGCTCAGATCCAGAATTCATAAAGAACTCCTAGAAACCACTAAGAAAAAAGTCAAAAAGCTGCAAGAAAAATGGCTAAGAGATGTTAATACACAATTCAATAAAGAGAACATCTAAGTGGCCAATAAACATATAAAAAAGTGTTCAACCACATTAATAAACACAAAAATTAAAACAAAATGAGAAGCTACTACACATTCATCAGATGGGCAAAAAATTTAGAACACTGACATTACCAAATGTTAGAAAGATCAACAGCCATACACTGCTGGTGGGGACGTAAAACAGTTACAATCACTTTATAACAATTTGGTTCAATCTAGTAAAACTGAAATTATGCTTAAGCCATGACCCATCTGGTTCATGTCTAGGTATATACTGAGAGGAACTCTTGAATATGTGCATCAAGCTCTATGCACAAGAACATTCACAGCAGCTCCAAAGCTGAAAACAACCCCAATGTCTATCAATAATAGACATAACGGGATTTTATACAGCAATGAAAATGAGCTAAGTACAGGCATGTACAATAACATAGATGAGTCTTAAAGATATAATAGTGAAGAAAGACAATATACAAGAGAACATACATAGTATGGTTTGGGTTCTAAACAGTCCAAAAATTAGACAAAACTATAACATTTAGGGGTACATCTATATATATAAATAAAAAACAAAGAAAGAATTACAATAAAGGTCAGGATACTGTTACCTCTGGAGTTAAGAAAGAAGGTAGTGAAGGAGGTGGTGATGTGGTAGAATGGGGGACTAGGCCTTTTGGGGTGCCAAACATTCTATTTCTTGATTTAAATGGTGGCTATATGAGCATTAAGTATTTCTTGACTGTAAACATGGTTTATGAACATCTGAAAATAAAACATGTTATTAAAAATTCTCATGATAAGCATTAGTTCAATAAATGCTCCTTCCTTATTATTAGAAGTTTCCTCTGCCATACAAAACACTAAAATCAAACTAGAAAACAGAGAATAGTTGTTAGTAATTAGCTGTGTGACCTTGGGGAGGTTACTTACTTTTCAGGGTCTCACTTCCCTAATAAATAAAATAACTGATTTAAACCTATATCTTAGATACTTTCAAGTTCTCAAATTCTTGGATTCCCAATATCTCCCATCACTTGGGTGAACACTGTCAGGACCCTGATTAAAACTCATGTATGGGGTGCCTGGGTGGCTCAGTTGGTTAAGCGACTGCCTTCGGCTCAGATCATGATCCTGGAGTCCCGGGATCGAGTCCCGCGTCGGGCTCCCTGCTCAGCAGGGAGTCTGCCTCTCTCTCTGACCCTCCCCCCTCTCATGCTCTCTCTATCTCATTCTCTCTCTCAAATAAATAAATAAAAAATCTTTAAAAAAAAAACTCACGTATGTTTCCATTCTTCACTGAACAAGCAAAGTGGAAAAAGTTGCACATGCAATTATCAAATAGATATACATGCAAACATAATATTATTTCACTATTATTTAAAGACCAATAATCAGCCAAAGATAATCACTATCTTTCTGGCAGCCTAACAGAGTGCTAGGGATATAAATAGCTGCTGATTGATAAATAAGTTTTTAAAACTCAAGTATGCAATAACCATTCTGTCTGAGCGCTGAAAGGTGCTAAAGAGAAATACAATCCGCATCTATTGTATGGCACTGTGGAATTAATTTATTAAGACTACTGTCCATGCAAGTGTCATCAACCTATTGAGATAGTACATGACACCTATACTTGTTCTGTTAATAATTTTCTTAGGCTATTTAAGAGAGCTAGTAGAATCCAAAAAGTGAACTGGTATTTCTTTTTTTCTTTTTTTTTTTTTAAAGATTTTATTTATTTATTTGACAGAGAGTCACAGCGAGAGAGGGAACACAAGCAGGGGGAGTGGCAGAGGGAGAAGGAGAAGCAGGCTTCCTGCCGAACAGGGAGCCCAATGCGGGGCTCGATCCCAGGAACCCGGGATCATGACCTGAGCCTAAGGCAGACGCCTAACGACTGAGCCACCCAGGCGCCCCTGAACTGGTATTTCTTAAGTGAATCCATTCAAACACAATTCGGACACCATAAAGTACTGTGTGATAGCCATTAATGATACAGCACGTTCCCCTCGGCAAGATGGCATAACTCTGTCAACTTTGTAGTATGAAAAATACGTCCATAAATGTTAGATGCAGAGTTTGACAAATGAATTCATGGGTAGCGACACATATAAAGCTGAAGAATCCCCACTCCAAAAAGTGGTGGAAGCATGATAACCGCAAGGGAGAATGAAAAGAATAGGGGAAAAGAATAGGAAATGGAGAATTCTTACCAAATTACAGGGATTTCCTTACTATTCAGTAAGAAAAGAATTCTGATTTCAAATCAAAACTGAATTTTCCCAAAGTCCATCATTCATCTTTTCACGTGATTTAAATGAAAATTCTATTAGATGGTTAATCAAAACAGTAGAGTGTTACTGCCACACTTCTTGGAGGAAAGCATTAGTTACAGTTACAATAAACATATCACTATGATGATCTGCAATATTTAACAAATTGTGGTTTATTGTTATGTTGTTTTTCACCATCTGCTTAATGAAAGCCTCTCCTGTAGTTTAACTTACTATTATCTTATTAAGATTCCCATCACTTCCTTAATCCATATAAAGGCTGCTTGTGTATATTTAATTTACTGGCCATATCTAGAACCTAACCCCATCTATAGTAATTAGTTCTTTTTCTACTGGACAAGGTCAACACTCTAAGCCAGGGACACAGACACACGTTTTCTATTTTTAAATAACTTTCTCTCCAATGACAGCACTCACTTCCAAGTTGCCATCATTTCTAGCCGGAATCTCTGTAGATACCAATCTGGACATCTTGCTTCCACTTTAGTCTTCTTGTAAATCATTCTGTATGTGACGGCCAAATAAGTGATTCTTTAAAAAACAAACTGATCACATTATTACTCCAATTAAAATCCTTAGCTGGCCACAAAGGAAAATCCTTCGCCTGGGCTATAAATCACCATGTCATCAACGCTAGCCTCTCCCACCTCTGTCACTATATACCAGCCAGACCAAGTGCAGAAACTTCCTGACCCTTCCCTTTGCTTGGCTAACTGCTACTTGTCCTTCACTTCTCAAATACTAGAGAGGTCTTTGTGAATCTCCAGTTTCAGTCAAACCCCCATTTTAAAGCACCCTTTATATTCCATTCACAGAATTTAATACTTTGATGTGCAATTATTTACTGATCCCGATTGCTATTTGTTTCCCCACAATGTAAGCTCCATTAGGACATGGACTGTCTATTTTACTTACCGCTATATTCTAATGTCAAGAACAGTGCCCATCACAGTGGCTCGTGTTCAATAAATAAGGGTTGAATTAATGAACACTGATCATCGTCATTAGAAAATAAACAACTTAGAGCTGTTCAAGCCCAGTAGTGAATACATAAATTTAGGAGGGTTTGTGAGTTTACTAGTGAAGCAGATGTGGAAATGAGAAATGGAGAACAAAGATCTATATAAAGAGGCTAGGGATTTGTGTCTGATTTGAACTTATAAAGTCGATAAATAACTACTTTAGCCAATTATTAATTTTTACATAGAAAAGCTGGAATTTGGAAGCAAATATTATTAATCATAGTTTATCTCTTTTGAGGGAATTTAGTAAGTTTATAAAGCAAGGAGAGCTTATTGAGGACACATAAATCCTACAAGAACTAGAAATCTAGCCAATTGTTCATACTGTAGAAAAAAGGCATACACCCATTTAAGCTGAGAAGTCTATAGACAGCGCTTAGATTTTATGAACCAAATATGAACTGTGTTTAGTTACAAAACATGTAGTGCTCATCCAGTCTTCTTCTTGGAATATTAAAAGGATCACTTTCTTTTATTCTATGCATTCTAACACCATTTTCTATAATGCAAAATCTAAATATTTTCAGCAATTTCTTTTGGGATAAAGGAAAAATTCAACCAGAGTAAACTCAGCATGTTACTGAAATCGACATCAAGAACATAAATAAATTATCTCTTCCAAACATTTTGCTTTAATTCAAAGTGACATTTTTAGAGCACTCATTTGGAGAAAAAAATTCTAAAGGGAATAAATGTCATGCAATTGTTTTTAATTGTATAGTCATATAAGGAAAAGAGATGTCAGAAAAACCTTTTCTACAACTGTTATATTTGACTAATCACATATATATGTACACACACTCACACATATTTATTCTACCATAAAGATGAATATGTCAAAAGCTTCTAAACTGTCAACCCAAGAAGTATGTGTCAAGTTGGGTGATTATCAGAGAAAGATAATGTTTCATGATCAATTATATCATTCATAAATTTCTAATACATTTAACATTCTTTACATAGTATTAATTTTTTTAATATACATTTTAAATAACCAGAGAGACTCTGGTTTAATAGCCACAGAACTTACATTTTGTTCCTTTAAAAAATTACAATGTTTAGGGCGCCTGGGTGGCTCAGTTGGTTAAGCGACTGCCTTCGGCTCAGGTCATGATCCTGGAGTCCCGGGATCGAGTCCCGCATCGGGCTCCCTGCTCAGCAGGGAGTCTGCCTCTCTCTCTGACCCTCCCCCCTCTCATGCTCTCTATCTCATTCTCTCTCTCAATTAAATAAATAAAAAATCTTTAAAAAAAAAAAAAAATTACAATGTTTATATTCTTTCACCCTAACTTTTCAAAGTAACACATTTAAATTTGGTTATAGGTTATTTTAAAAATTCTAAAAATGAAAGTGTCATGCAGACAGAGGATATTTGTTGCACAACTTGCAAACTTTTACTTAGTGTAAGTGGTTTTGGAATTGTTTAGTAATATTACATACGAGTGGATACTACTCTATCTGTAACAACATAGCATATTTTAATAGTCTTCTGAGCACTCAAAGGTCATCACTAGTCCTAAATTTAGCTAATACATTATACCAGTATAGAAAACACTAACCCAAATTTGGATGCATTAAATTTCTGATGAAAAATAATGATGCTTATCTGAAAAGAAAATACTGGGTCTAATGATTTTTAATAACAAGTATCTTTAGTATTAAGTCTGACATTACAGTTTAATAGGATAGCATATAACTCAAGATCACCATCTTTATTAGCAACACATCAGAAAAATTTTGCATTTGGGTTTACTTTCTGTAATCATCAATGTCTTCTAAATATAAAAAATAACACGTTCATTATAAAAGACATACAAGATTTAGAAATGCATAATATAAAAAGTGAAGGTACCCCATAATTTCACTACCCAGAGACAATGACTATTTACTATATAGTATTTATTCTTCCAAAACCTTAATTTTAATATGTAATTATGAAATTTTAATATCTACAAGAGAAAATATAATATTTGAGTTATGAAGTATAAGACTTAAGTGAACATCCCTGAATCTTCTAATAAATCTTTAAGAAACAGAATATAACTGAAATGATTGACACTCCCAGGACACTCCTCTCAGTATGCTCCACACACTCACCGAAATACAGACAGACAGACAGATGCATACAGAGATAGACAGAAAGATCCATGCATCCAATCTCACTTAAAAATGTTCACAGTAAAACAGCAGAAGTTCTCCTAATCAACTTGACCTCCTCTGAGCTAACCACTACTCCAAATTTTTTATCATTCTCTTATTTTTAGGTATCCTAAATAAGACATTGCTCAACTGTGCCTACTTTCAAGCTTTATAGAAAAGGTAATTTTTCTTCTGGGACTTGGCTTTTTAAGAATATTGTAATTCAGGGATTCATCCATATTGATTTCTATAGCTGCCGCTCTCTCATTTTCCTTCCCTTCTGATAGCATCCCTGTTTGCAGATCTGAATACATCACAATTTATGTATTCATTGAAACTTAGGAGTTATTTAAAGTTAGTCACTATTATAAACAAAATAATAAAAATCCATGTGCCCTAGTGTAGAAGCTCCCCCAGAGTACACACATAGGAATAAAACTGATAGCAAAGTGTTGGGTAATACCTTCTGCATCAAACAATGACAAATGTGCTCCAAAGTAGGTCTATCTTATACACTCCTTTAGCAGGGAATATGAGTTCCATTTGCTCCATATCATCACCAACATTTGATATTATCAGATGTTTTGAAATGTGTGCCAATCTAGTGGGTTTGAATAGTTTTTCATTGTGAGTATTTTGTATTTTTTTCTTTCTTCTACTCATCACTTTAAAAAGCTCCCCTTTTTCCTTTACCTTCATTCCAATGAGGCTGAGAATTTTATTATCCATTTTACAAATGAAGAAAAGCAGATGTATGCACTTTTTTATTAAAAGAAAGTTTTAAAAAGTCCCAACAGAAATACATGTATATAAGAGACTTAGAGATCTCTGAAGGAGAAAAAATAGACATAGAGATAGACAGATATAGATATATCTAAAAGGAAAAAAAATGGAACAGGTGTGGTCCAGAAACAGAACTTTAGAATTATAAGAAAGGAATAATTCTGGGTAGCTGATCAAACTGTTTGGGGAGCTCATATGGGATACCACTCAGGGATTTTCAGCTACCACCAATGGTGAATGATTTGCTGCTGACTGTGGTCAGACCCTATTAGGCAGGAGCAGGAACCAGTGAAACAAAGGTGATTATTACTAAAAATGACCTCATTTTGGACCCCAGCCCAGGATACTAGAGGAATCTCAGTTTACCACTTGTCTATTGCACCATGAAGGCAGTCTTGTACCTCTTAGCATGCTCACAACCTGACATTATCTTGAAATAATAGGTTTGTGAATGTTTTTGGAAAGATATCCATGTGAAGTAGAAGAGGCCTTAGATTGGGAATGAGCAGCTCTAATCCTAGGATCACCAAGTACGTCTTTGTGACTGTGGCCAAGTCATATAACTTGTCAGCTTCCTTAATCTGTTGTGCCTGCTAGAGTTATGACAAAGATCAAATGAAAATGAGTATGGCAAAGCATTCTGTAAAATGTGAAATGCTTTACAAATGGAAAGAGTTAATATTAATGTTGCTAATGTTCAAACTTGTACATCTATGTTAAGCAATTTGTAATTTTAAAAGTCAGAAAGTTGATTAAAGCTGCAAGTAAAATAGAAAAGTTTAAAACATTTTAAAAGACCTCAACAGTTGTCTCTATTCATCCCCTAACTAGGTGAGTGACTATTCCTATTTTGTATTTAATGTGTGTAAGCTTGTTTGTTTTTTTTACCTGAGTATAACCTGCTGTGTGTGCACACACATATGTGTACCCCCCCTTTTTGAGAGAGAGAGAGAGACAGACAGTGGGTGTGCAAGGGGGAAAGGCAGAGGAAGAGGAAGAGAGAGAATTCCAAGCAGGCTCCACTTTCAGCATGGAGCCCCACACAGGGCTCAATCTCATGACCCTAAGATCATGACCTGAGCCAAAACGAAGAGTCAGATGCTCAACCAACTGGGCCACCCAGGTGCCCCTGTGTACCCCTATTTTTATAATACTGGGTGTTCTTCCTCTAATTCATAGGATACTTTGTATCATATACCACAAATACCTTCTATCAATTGCAAGCTCACGATCAACCTTTTACTTTATGGTTACTGCTTTCCATATTGTGTTGAAGGAATCTTAAACACCAAAGTCACCTAAAAGGAGGAGTGGTAACGGCTCCTGGCAGACAGAGTGGGCTGGGTGTGTGTGTGCTCCCTCCAGCCGAAGAGAAAAATCTCACGACACACAGAGTATTGAGTAGAGTACACAGAAGGGTCTTTCCTCTATAACTGGGAAAAAGTAGCACTAGACTGAGCACTTGAGTACTTGCTTGCTTCCTCTTACATATCTGACATCATCAGGAGAATATGCCTGAGATAGTCCCCAGGAGGATGAGAAGCAAGTGGAGAAAAGCTTAATCACATCAGGGACCTACCTATCCATGGGCCAGTGTATGCCAACTATAAGAGTGAGGCCAGCCACGACCAGCAGAGCTGCCTAGCATACACACAGCTCACCCTGTGAGCAACAAACTTATTTTTGTACACTACCAAGATATTTGTGGTTGTTTGCTACACAGACTTATTGTGGTAGTATATAACTGATACACTGTGTAAACTTTTATATGATAAAAAACATTTTTGGCCCTAAGGTAATCACGGAGCTTTGCAATATTTCAAAATGAAATTACCTACTGCCATCTAAAATTAAGAAGGCTGAACACCTAAAAATGTATACTTAAAAATGGTTAAGATAGTAAATGCTGTTATGTGTATTTAATACAATAAAAAATGGAAAGGATCTTTCTAGTACATAGTGCCAGGCATTAATCCCAAAGATTGCATTAAAAAGTCCTCCCCAGGGGTGGGGTGGGAGGGATGGGGTGACTGGGTGACAGACACTGGGGAAGGTATGTGCTCTGGTAAGCGCTGTGAATTGTGCAAGACTGTTGAATCTCAGATCTGTACCTCTGAAACAAATAATGCAATATATGTTAAGGAAAAAAAAAAAAAGAAGAAGAAGAAGGTAGCAGGAGGGGAAGAATGAAGCGGGGGAAATCGGAGGGGTAGACGAACCATGAGAGACGATGGACTCTGAAAAACAAACAGGGTTCTAAAGGGGAGGGGGGTGGGGGGATGGGTTAGCCTGGTGGTGGGTACTGAGGAGGGCACGTTCTGCATGGAGCACTGGGTGTTATGCACAAACAATGAATCATGGAACACTTCATCTAAAACTAATGATGTAATGTATGGGGATTAATATAAGAATAAAAAAAATTAAAAAAAAAAAAAAAGTCCTCCCCAGGGGCACCTGGGTGGCTCAGTCGGTTAAGCATCTGCCTTCGGCTCAGGTCATGATCCCAGGGTCCTGGGATCAAGTACCGCATTGGGCTCCCTGCTCAGTGAGGAGCCTGCTTCTCCCTCTCCCACCCCCCCTGCTTGTGCTCGCTCGCGTGCTCTCTCTCTCTCTGTGTCAAAAAAATAAATAAATCTTTAAAAAAAAAAAAAAGTCCTCCCCAATCGAGGTCCTATCCTACTCTCTGGCATCTTTTCTTGCCATTTCATTACTTGTACACCTCATTTTCCAAGGATCCTGATCTACCTATAGTTCCTTATATGCACGATGCTCTTTCTCTGACACTCTATTCCCACTTCCCCTCTTCCTAGCAGTGTCCTTCCAACTGCCGCTCTTCCCCTGGATAACTCCTGACACCTTCTTCAGTTGGGTAACACCACTCCTACCGGAAACATTCCATCATTTTCCCTGCTGGGATACATGTTATTTCTATTCTCCCAAAATACCTACTACCATTGTTCTTGGAGAACTGTGCTGTAATTATATTTATGTACTTATCTCTCCCAACTCAGCTGTGCTCCTTAAGAAAAGATATCTTGCTCTCTCCTCATCTTGTGTCTAACAAAGGACCTGGCACATAAAAAATGCTGAATAAAACTTCTGCTTTATAAATACACATACAAGCAAACAAGCAGACAAGCCAACCAGTCACATTCCCTTCCCAGAACAGACAGGAGCTCTGCCTTATAATTTTTTCTATACTTTTCCTCACCACTGAGGAAAGTACCCTGGAAAAGGAACTCACCAACTGACATAAAAATGCGTAAGACTTGAGAAAAATAGAGAAGTGGTTTCTATACTGGGATACTTAGTGACAGTTATGAAAAAAATTTATACCACAGCAGAGTTTTTCAGAAGTGCTCAGAATCATAAAATACTATATGGCTCCAGATACATTTTGTCTCTGTTACAGGACTTAACTATTAAAAGTAAGAAAAGGCCAAGGAGTCTGGACCCCTTGAAAACTGCTCAGTAAAGGGGCACCTGGGTGGCTCAGTTGGTTAAGGGTCTGCCTTCAGCTCAGGTCATGATCCCAGGGTCCTGGGATTGAGTCCTGCTTCAGGCTCCCTGCTCAGCGGGGAGCCTGCTTCTCCCTTGGCCTGCCACTCCCCCTACTTGTACTCTCTCTTACTCTTCCGCGCTCTCTGGCAAATAAATAAATAAAATTTTAAAAAAAGAAAAGAAAAGAAAAAGAAAAAGAAAACTGCTCAGTAAATATTAAAATGTAACACCAGCAAGATTTGCTTACAATTTAGCACGGCAGTAAAAGAATATAAGTAAAGGTGTTCAATTTCAAGAAAAAACAGAACCGCTTCCCACAGCAATGCTACATTTAATGATATACCAGAGTTTACGTTTTTGTCCAAATTTTTATTTGCTTTTGACAAAGCTACTGTGCATGAACAAAATACATGAAGTAGAAAAAAACTCATCTGAATTTGGTTAAGAGATTGGTGAAATCACAACTCCTGTGACTTAGTGACATTTGGCTAAAAAAAAACTGGGAGAGGGCCCCTGGGTGGCTCAGTTGGTTAAGCGACTGCCTTCGGCTCAGGTCATGATCCAAGTCCTGGGATCGAGTCCCACATCAGGCTCCCTGCTTGGCAGGGAGTCTGCTTCTCCCTCTGACCCTCCCCCCCCCATGCTCCCTCTCTCTCATTCTCTCTCTCTCAAATAAATAAAATCTTAAAAAAAAAAAAAACTGGGAGATATTCAAAACTACAGAACAATGAAGGCAAACAAATTCCCTAGCTGAATTAGGGAATAACTTCCCATTAATTAAAAACAGGTACAAATGGAACAGTGTTTTTCTTCATTATTCTCTTAACTCATCTTCCTTATCCTCAGTCTTCAGCTATTATATTTCATCACTCACAAAAGGCTAGCTAAGACTAAACAAGGTGAAATGGACAAATAAACAGGACAGATTTCTTCATCTCTGTTCTACAAATGAGAGCAAATAATAACTGCATCTAAGAATAATACTGTTCTCCTCTTTTAGAAAAAAAAAATTACTACTTGGTAGTATCTTTCAGACTTTTGGTTACATCTGGACTTGCAAATGTATAAAATATGTTATGAATGAGAAAATAATTCCATTTTAAAGATAAACACTCAGAAAAACAAAACAAATATCCGTACTTCCTGGAAATCTTATAATGGACCCATGTTAAAATACTATTTGAAATAAGAGTGACAAAATGTTTCTTATATATTTTTCTGCCAATATTTCAGATTAACAAGCAATACATCATTGTTTTGTGCAGCACCATACTTTTAATAATAAATGATTAGCAGCGATGTAAAATAATCTCCCTGAGCATGACAGGGAAAAAAATGGAGCTGACCTAAGTAACTTTGGAAAATGGTATTTTAACTTGATACCATTATTAGGCTAAAGACAAAAAGAACTGTACAGAAATATAGTAGGTACTCTGGTTGGTAAATGTATTTATTATGAGAAAAAGTAAATAATCATGAAACTAATTTGCATGTGTACTTTTTGAACAAATAAATGAAATGTAGGTAATGGGAGCCAGGCTTCTCAAGGTCAGGGAAAGAATTTACAAATAAGTAAGGGGAAAAGGCAGGAATGAATCCCATGGTGCTGGATGAGAGCTGGAGACAGCGCTGTGAACTTACCTGCTTTAATACATATACAGACAGCTACATACAGAAATAATTAGAGATGTGCACAGACTTGAGTTAGTATATACAGATATCTTCTCTAGGGCTGTTAACTGGGAGGGCCCAGAAAACTGACACCCGAGTAGCAGCAAGCATACCTATAGCCCCATGGCTTGGCTGGTAAACACAATTTATCAACAGCAAGAGCCAGGGATCCTAGGAGAAAGGGCTGAGCTAGAGAAATCTTAGGACTGGGGCCGGAAAGTACCTTCTAGTGACAGAAAGTAAGGAAGTGCCTAAGGAAAGAGAAGGAAAAAAAAGGAAGGAGCCATGTGAAAAGGACACAGGAACCAACCAGAAAGAACTCCCAATGGCCAAAGCTGAAACACTGTGAGCAACAAAACAAATAAGGATAGAAATGGATTTTAACCCAAAGAATAAAACAAATATCCAGGAGTCAATACTGATATAAATGAATGACTAAACAACCACAACAACAAAATGAGAGGGAAGAGAAGACTTGTAGATATTGCCCTACCGAAAATTCCAAATAACGTATCTAGATATGCCTTCCGGGAGGTGGACCTTAATTTCCCTCCCCTTGAACATAAACTGAACAGGCAATGGAAATGGAAAAAGAGTGACTTGACAGGACAGAAAGATGGCAGACACCACCATAAAGAAGCAAGCGATCAAGGTTCACTCCATCACTGACAAGTATGCCCTGATATAAAACAGAAAGGTACTCCACCTTTGTTGTATTATCAAAATCCATAACAATGGTATAACTGTGAGAAGACATCAGATAAACCCAAACTGAGCACAACATGTTTGACCAGGACTCCTCAAAAGAGTCAATGTCATGAAAACAAAAACTACAAATTAATGGCGACCATGAAAGCCAGTGGCTACAAAAGCGTCAAAGATTGAAACATGGCATGCTAGGCTGGATCCTGGAACAGAAAAAGGGCATGGTGGGGGGGGGGGGGGGAACTGGTGATATGTGAACGAAGTCTGTACTGTAGTTAATAATACTGTAGCAATATTATCTCGTTAGTTTTGACAAATACACCATGGTTATGTAAGACGTTAATGTTAGGGAAAGCTGGTTGAGGGTATAGGGCGATTCTCCATACTTCCTTTGTAAATTTTCTGTAAATTATTCCCGAAAAGAGGTTTAAAAAAGGATGACATAAAAATCAGTGAAAAAAGTAAGAATAAAGAAAGTCACAGAATTTTTTTTAATTGCCATTACATATGCTGTCATGCCACAAAGCTTTAAAATTCAGAAGGAAAATGAACGATGTCAATGTCAAAAACTAAATCTATGTACTGGCACTATTCTCTGAAGCTGAAGAATCGTTTCCACCTTCCCCTGTACTGGCTTTCTTTTAATGTTAACTTTGTATTTATTTTAATTTGACAATGCTTCCTGAGATACTCTGCGAGTAAAGCAAATGCACAGATGCTCGCTTTCAAATGGTTCTCCCTCTCACCCAACTCCATTCTTACATAAATGGTATTACACTAGACACACTGTTCTTCAGTTTGTTTTTGGGGGCTTTTTTCCTACTTACAATATAGCTTAGGGATAATTCTACAGCCTATAATAACTATCAACTGTATAAAATGATGAAACAAATCTTCAAAATAAATTGTGCTATAAAAATAGGCAAAAAGACATAGGTATGGGAAAGAATTTCTTTATGCAAAAAAATTAATTATACGTTGGGCAAAAACAAAAAGAGTTCCATAAATGTTAGTTTAAAATATTAATAGGGGAGACTGGGTGGCTCAGTCAATTAAGCATCCGACTCTTGATTTCAGCTCAGGTGATGATCTCAGGGTTACGAGATCAAGCCCAGAGTCGGGCTCTGCACTGAGCATGGAGCCTGCTTAGGAATCTCTCTCTTCCCCTCCCTCTACCCCTCCCCCCCTCCCCACACTCGCTCTCTAAAAAAATTAATACTAAAACAAAAATAATCAAATCTAACATGGTGTTTCAGCTACTTTTTCAACATTATTAAATGGGGGAAGGGGTGTCTTAAATCTTTTAAGTTAGGAGGAAAACATCACCAGTTAGAGGAAATAAATATTTCCATGAGCCTTACAAAGAAAGTAGGTAAATATTTTTAGATTAACAAAATATAGACTTGCTTATTGCCAAGGATCAGAATTTACAAGTATTTGAATCTTCAAAGACATAAATGGATTTTTCTCCACACTTAGGTCACAAATTATATGCTCTGACCATATTCAAAATTAACAGCTTTTTCCAGTTTATCTAGTTAAAAATCAAAGACACTGGGTGATAAAAATACTTTCGCTAACAATGTGTGTAGATGTGTAGGGGTGTGTGTGTGTGTGTGTGCACTTTGGAAATATAGTAAAAAAACCTTGGAAGACACAAATACATCTCAGTTCTTTGGCTAAATTAAAAATTTTATACTAGCATGATTAAAAGTGGGAAAAACATTTGACTGAATCTGTCCATGTTTAGCCTTTGAAGCAAAGAGAAAGGTTCTATTTGTTCTGATTACATTTTAATTATAAAGCTCTATTCAGAAGATGGTAAGAAAATGCAAAACACTATTCATTGAGATTTTCACTTTGTGTGGTAGAGAACCTGTTTCATGGAAAGAGACATAGCAATGTTTTTACATTCATGACTTAGTAAAGATTGCATTTGAGGACTCTAATTCCACATACAAGTTTTAACACTATACGATCTACCAATTCCATTTGTGGGTAGGTACCCAAAAGAACTGAAAGCAGGTATTGAGCTATTTGTGCACTCATGTTCATAGCAGCATTATTCACAACAGCCAAAAGGTAGAAACAACCCAAGTGTCCAACAGATAAATAAAATGTGGTAGATAAACAGTGGGATATTATTTAGCCTTAAAAAGGAAGGAAAATCTACAACATCGATGCTACAACACAGAATATGCTATACCATGGATGAACCTTGGAGATATTATGCTAAGTAAAATAAGTCCGTCACAAAAAGACAAATATTGTATGATTCTACTTATATGAGGTACTTACAGCAGTCAAATTCACGGAGACAGAGGCAGAATGGGAGCTGCCTAGGGATGAGGGAGAAGAGGAATGGGAAGCTACTGTTTAATGCATACAGAGTTTCAATTTTGCAAGAAAAAAAAACAATTCTGAAATTTTAAAGAATCTTACCACAATTTTTTAAAAACCAAGAAAAGAGCTATCAGTTGATGAGATATTGTTAGAATAGACAGTAGCTGAAAAATGAATGGGCTTACTGATAGAAATGAAGTCAACCACATCCCAGAACTGCTGGAGAAAACTACTGCAGATTCACACTTCTGAGTTTGGTACTCAGAAGTAACAGTACCAAGCTCAGTGGGGATCTAGATTTAGGGCAATCTTTAGGATAATTCATCAAGGCTGATGAGTCTAGGCCACTCACACCTATACTAGAATTGTCCTCCATATCCTGATCCCCAGGCAACAGAGCCATTACTGTCTACAACCTAAACCCCAAGGATTCCCCTCTTTTAAAAATAATAATGACAATAATAACATAAAAATGATGCTCACTCTCCAAAGTAAATTAGGAAATGCAAATACAAACAGTGAGAAATTATTTTCCACAATCAGTTTAGTTCATAGAATTTAATCATCATTTCAGTGGGTGTGGAAAAACAGATCCTCCAATATATCAGCATGGCCTTGCTATGGCAACTTTATAGTTTCCATCAGGTTTTAGAACATGAATACTCTTTGACTTGGCCATTTCACTTTTAGTTACCTACCGCAGATAAATGTTCATGTACACAATGCATTAGGATGTTTAGGAAACAAACTGAGGGTTGCTGGAGTGGTGGGGGTGGGAGGGATGGGGGGCCTCGGTGATGGACATCGGGGAGGGTATGTGCTATGGTGAGCGCTGTGAATTGTGCAAGACTGTTGAATCACAGACCTGTACCTCTGAAACAAATAATACATTACATGTTAAAAAAAAAAAGAAGATAGTAGGAAGGGAAAAATGAAGGGGGGGAAATTGGAGGTGGAGACAAACCATGAGAGACTATGGACTCTGAGAAACAAACTGAGGGTTCTAGAGGGGAGGGGGGTGGGGGGATGGGTTAGCCTGGTGATGGGTATTAAAGAGGGCACACACTGAATGGAGCACTGGGTGTTATACGCAAACAATGAATCATGGAACACTACATCAAAAACTAATGATGTAATGTATGGTGATTAACATAACATAATAATAAAAAAAAGAAAAAAAAAGGATGTTTACTAGGGCACTGCTTATATAATAGCAAAGAACTGGACACAAACTAAATATAAAGCTACAGGGAAATGATTACCTAAACTACAGTACATTTATTCAGTGGAATGCCATGACGCAGGGGTCTGGTTGTTGTTGTTTTTCTTATGCACTGATACACAAAGATGTCTACAGGTGAGGCCCTATGTTTTACTGGTTAAAACAAAGAATTCTAAAGCCAGACTACAGCTTAATTCACATCCAGAATGTTAATCACTTTTTTATAACCTTCTTCTGCTTGTGAACAATGACTTTGTATTTCATTGATTCTTACGCACACATTTTCTCCCCACATTTTAACATCTCTAAAATTAGGACACGTCTTATAATAAACAGAATTTTAGATTCCCCAACATTAGAAACAACCTGTGTTAAAAATCAATGAGCTCAAAAACATTTATCTTAATCAAATGGTAACAGCTGGGGTTCTCTTTGGAATTTTTAAAAATCTCATTAAAGCATGCTGCCTAATTTTCAAGTGGAATGGGTTTTTTCATTGTGTTCTAGACACAACTAAATCGTTATTATTTTTCCTTATTTCCTTTTTAAAAAATATATCTCAGTTATTTTCCATTCACATATTATTTCAATTCTCATATATCCGTTGGGATTTTAGACATTTACAAACTCACACTACTAGCAAATAATCATGTACAAAAATACATTCAAATGGTGCTACACTTCTTTCAGGGTACTCATCATTTGAAAACAAAATGCTCTAGCTAGTTATTTCTGTGCACACATAAAAAAGTAGTGTTTTTCGCATACATGTCATGGTCTTTCTAACATAGGCTAGTCTAAAACTGTTGAACACTAAAATAACCAACAAAAGTCACAGTTAAACATATATATGAACCAAAACCTTAGGCTCCCAAAATTTAAGTAGGTATTTTGTTTGAGGATTTTCCTTAACAATAAAAAAACAAGTATGATTTTCAGTATTTTTATATGGCTTACAACAGCACACTGAAAATCATTTCAATCACCTTAAAGCTCACATGCCATCAGCAAAACATATTATAGGCAAATGATGTGATCATCTTAACTACTTAGTAACTGTGCAACAGAATTAATCTCATAGTTTTAGTTTCAACGTTATATATTAGATTTTTTTTTAAAAGATTTTTTATTTATTTATTTGAGAGAGAGAGAGCACATGAGAGGGGGGAGGGTCGGGAGGGTCAGAGGGAGAAGCAGACTCCCTGCCGAGCAGGGAGCCCGATGCGGGACTCGATCCAGGGACTCCAGGATCATGACCTGAGCCGAAGGCAGTCGCTTAACCAACTGAGCCACCCAGGAGCCCTATATATTAGATTTTGAATGCATTCTAATATACGTCTTGTTTGGAATAATCATTTTATGTCTGCAGCAAAGCATTTAACATGCAAACTACCTTTTGTTTCTCCTATGTTCAAATTTACATATAAAGAGCAAATAGTTAACTATTAAGTGACATGAATTTTCCAAGAATATGAATCAAATGCTATCTTTGCTTCCTTCTTTACCAGATTGAATCTGGTAAAATACCAGATCTAAAGACCATGATCTATTTTTTAAATCTTCATTGTTTACTGGAAAGAATGAAATTTGAGTTTTTGCAAGTTCTTATATAAAAAATGACACATTTTATAGTACGAGTATTAACAATTTGAAAATATAGCATTATTTGAAACTCATATTTTTCTAGAACCTCAATATTTGTTTTATAAAATGAAGGAAAATCAAACACTACTAGTCTTAGAGGATAAAACTTCTTCAAAATCTTTTCATAGGGGCGCCTGGGTGGCTCAGTTGGTTAAGCGACTGCCTTCAGCTCAGGTCATGATCCTGGAGTCCCGGGATCGAGTCCCGCATCGGGCTCCCTGCTCGGCAGGGAGTCTGCTTCTCCCTCTGACCCTCCTCCTTCTCATGCTCTCTGTCTCTCATTCTCTCTCTCTCAAATAAATAAATAAAATCTTTAAAAAAAAAAAAATCTTTTCATAGGTGAGAGACAAAAAATAAACAGCTGACAAAAATGACACTTGAAAATGCTGGTACTGAGTTTGACAAATATTTGTCGTTTTGAACCTAATGAATAGAAGAGAGCAAAGAGTATAGTTCAGGATTAGATATCAGATTTTTGTAATTTATAAAGGTTTTTTTTCTGTAGATACAACTTTGCAGTTACCAGATAAGAAAGGAACAGGCAAAGAGAACAAAAAAACTGATAAACAAGCTCCATCCCTGCTTTGCCAAATTTAGAATATTCTGAATAAAATTTTTCCAGAAGTCCTAAAATTTTAGAGAAATGTACACTTGTAGCTTCACTAACAGAATTGTGCATTTATATACATATATGACATGAAGTTCTTTTTGCATATATTTCAAAAACTCACCCACAGAACCTGAAAAATACTAAATTCTTCATACTTTTTGGCTATTTCAAGAAATAATATAAAATATTATGCTGTTATCCTTAAAATGAGGTCTACAAATGTTAATTATGCGCCATACTATTACTCTCCTACCCTTCTTCAGAAATCAATGTCTAGGAACATCAACACTAGAAAACAGTTCCTTCTTACTTGAGTTCAGTGTAACTAAAGTAGAACTAAATTATTAGCATACTCATACAAAAATGTCATCAAATACATATTGAGACTTATTGTAGTATAAGGTGCTCTGTTACTTTACCTAAAAGGGCACTCTATTACTTTAGCTAACTGAAAAGAGCTTGGTTCTTGAAAATCTCTCACCACTAATCTCCAGCCAATTAAAAGGTTTTAAAAATCATGTGGGTAGGTTCTTTCTTTCAAAAATTTATTTCTTCAAATATCCTCTAACACTTTCTATATCATTCATTTCTCTGTGCAGTTAAAATAACCTTTTATTTATTTATTTCTGAGAGAGAGAGAGAGAGCGTGCACTCACGAGTGGGGGGGAGGGGCATTAAGCAGGCTCCCCACCCAGTGTGGCACCTGGAACAGGGCTCCATCCCACGACCCTGAGATCATGACCTGAGCCAAAATCAAGAGTCAGACGCTTAACCAACTGAGCCAAGCAGGCGCCCCTAAAATAACCTTTTAAAAACTAAGGTTTCCCTAATACACTGGATCAAAACAGCCACCACTATACATTCTAGTCTGGTTTCTGTTTATTATAGACTGTGTTTATTCAGTGAAATAACTATTCAACTAAAATATCATTGTCTATTCAGCTCTGCTCCATTATTTCTCATTCATCCTTTAATATCTACTCAGCTCCTATATGTGAAAGACACTGTTCTGGACACTAGGCAACATAAGTATGTGCCCTCAAGGAGTTAACAGTCATTGGAAATACACCGATGGAACAACAGACAATGCACCCCTCAATTATCATGCAGTGTAGAAAAACACGGGCAAATAAATGGGCAATTAGGATAGCGTGTACTAGGTCCCAGGGACAGGAGAACTCGTAGACCTTACTCAAGGTTGCTATGGAAATACCTGGACGAAAGCCTAATCTTGCAGAGACATGTCAAGGGAGTCAATTAGAGAAAAGAGTTGCAAGTGAGACCTATAGGACAAATATATGTTAATTAGAAGAATGTATGGGGAGTGTGGCTTCTAGACACAGGAAATGTTGTATAAAACCAAGAGGTGAGAAAATTCACGCAGAAATCAGGCACTACAAAGAATCTATTATTAGTGGACACAGAGTTCAAAGGGCTAGTGGCAAGAGATGATGCTGTATATTAAAAGTTCTGTATCTATCCACTATTATTTTAGCTATATTCAGTTTACACTGAAATTACAAGATTTAAAAAGCTGTACATTTCTCTGAAGTATTTATCACTGTATGCGAATCCACTCTATTAAGAATAAAAATAAAAAGTTTAACTTAAAAAAGCTAAAGGATTCCAGTTATGGGATGCATAAATCACTGGAATAAAAGGCATCAGGTAAAAAGGAATAATATGGGAGGGATGGGCTGACTGGGTGATAGACACTGGGGAGGGTATGTGCTCTGGTAAGCACTGTGAACTGTGCAAGACTGTTGAATCTCAGATCTGTACCTCTGAAACAAATAATGCAATATATGTTAAGAAAAAAAAAAAGAAGATAGCAGGAGGGGAAGAATGAATGGGGGGAAATCGGAGGGGTAGACGAACCATGAGAGACGATGGACTCTGAAAAACAAACTGAGGGTTCTAGAGGGGAGGGGGGTGGGAGGATGGGTTAGCCTGGTGGTGGGTACTGAGGAGGGCACGTTCTGCATGGAGCACTGGGTGTTATGCACAAACAATGAATCATGGAACACTACATCTAAAACTAATGATGTAATGTATGGGGATTAACATAACAATAAAAAAAATTTTTTTAAATAATTTTTTTAAAGGCATTAAGAAATGTTAAAAAAAAGCTGGTTGAGGATTTTTAAAAGTAGAATAATTATTAGACTTAAATTCTTTAGCATAGTATCAGTAAGAAAATATAATCCTTTCATTTCCTGATTCTAATACTTTTACAAGGGTGGGAAATTTAGGTAAGAAGTTAATATTAATCAAGAAATACAAATTAACAAGAGGAAAAATACAGTGTTTATCCATTTTTAAAAAGTGGTGATCTATTCTGAATGTCCTTCCAAAAGGAAGAAGTTAGGGAAGACCAATTGAAAATGCTGTTATTAGCAAAAATTTCTTCTGACAGGTTGGAATGGCTTCATGGTATAGTGGAAAGAACAAGGGCTTTGGGGTCAGTTTCAAGTCCTGGATCTGCCACTTACTCAACCTCCTAGGTGGCTCTTTAACTTAAAATTTGTGACAACATTTGATCTTCTAAAAGTCTGTGTGAGAATATGAGATGCAGACATGAACCTTAATAAAGCTGATCCATGGGCCTATTAAAATGATTCACAGAGATTTCCTGTTAATTTGACTCTTGTTCTGGGTACCTGGCACTAAGTTCAGCCATGTGCGTGGACCAGGTTTTGACTCTCCGGGAAGGCTGAGGACGATCAATTAAGACTGTGTTCACATCCAAGTGTACAGATCTATACCATCACAGTACATACTGCTCAATGCTGAGACAGATGGAGCACACCCGGCCACATGAGACGGGTCCCTGCACACATCCACAACAGTATACTGCTCCAGCCTTTTGTATATAAAAGGCTGGGCCGGAAGAGGAATGGCTGAACTTGCACACATTATAATGTGACTCTTTTGACTTGATCATTTGCACCTGGGCACACCTGGCAAGAAATTTGAGGTCTGGGACTTTAATGCTCAACACTCTAGCAATGTGAACTTTTTAACCATTTCACTTATTTTTTTAGTACTCTGAGGTTAAACTGACACAGACTAAACTACATATATTTAAATTACACAATTTGATAAGCTTTGACATATGTATATATGTATATATCCACGAAACCCTCATCACAATCAAGATAATGAACTAATAACCATGACCTTCTTAAGCCTTCACAATCTCTTCTTGTACCTCCCCCACTCCCGACCCCATCCGTCCCATCCAGGCTTGCAAGGGTCGTCTTTATGACAGTATGCATTAAATCTGAATTTCCTAGAATGTTCTATAAATGGAATCATATAGTATGTGCTCATATTTATCTGCCTTCTTTCACTCAGAATAATTTCAGGTTCATCCAAGTAGCAGTGACTATGGGTAGTTTACTGCTTTTTACAGCTCATTAGTTTTCCATGATATGGATATGCCACACTTAGTTTATCCATGCACCTGTTGATGGACATCTGTATTGTTCCTAGTTTCGGGCTATTACTAATAAAGCTGCTATGAACATTCATGTATAATTTTTATATGGACATTTATTTTCATTTCTCATGGGTAAATACCTAGGAGTGGAACAGCTAGATCAGATATTAGATGTAGGTTTTGGTTTTTAAGAAACTGACACACTGTATTTTTACAAAGCAGGTGCTTTTTTTCATTTTATAGTTAGCCAGCAGGAGTGTATGAGTTTCAATGACTCTACAGCTTTGCCAATCATGGTGCAGAATTTTAGCCATTCTAATAAGTGTGTAATAGTATCTCATTTTGGTTTTATTTGCATTTTTCTAGTGACTAATGATGTTAAGCATCTTTTCATGCACGTATTTGTCATTCAGCTATCTTCTCTGGTAAAGCGTTCAAAACTTCTGCCCATTTTGTAATTGAGATGTTTGCTTTTTTTATTATTCAGTTTTAAAAGTTCTTTATATATTCCAAATGCAAGTTCATTCTCAAATCTATTCTCTGCAAATATTTTCTCTCACTCTGTGGCTTGTCTTTCTTTCATTCTCTTTTCATTGCAACTTTTGAAGCACAGAAGTTTCGAACTTTAATGTGAGTCCAAGACAATCTGTTCTGTAAATGGCGCTTTTGGTGAAATCTTAGACAAACCCAAGATAACAAAGAAAATTCCTCCCAGGGCTCTGGCCCTTCCCTCACAGGTGCTTCCTGCAAATAACAGGACAAGAAAAATTCACCTCGTATAAAGATGAGTAAACCAAAAAAAAAGAAAAAGAAAAAAGAAACCAACACAGGATCTATACAAAGCTATTGCCAAAAATTAAGGGGAAAAATGAACAGAAAAAAGCAAATGGCAAAGGAAGAATGATTTAACATCAGCAATAAATTACAGTACATCCATACGTGAAATACAAGGCAGCTAAGAACGAATGCGAAAGCTCTGTATATACAGATACAGAACACTGCCTAAAAACCATTTCCAAATGAAAAAGGCAAGGAACACATCAGCAGGCATTTACCACATATCTAAGAAACGTGGGATATATGTATTCAGTTGTACATAAAGAAAATAAATCTGGAGGAATACACAAGACTCTTGACATATTGGTCACTTCTGGGAAAGGGAACTGGGTAAACAGTGCATAGAAGTAGGAGGAAGACTTCTCACTGTATGCTCTTCCGCATCTTCTGAATTTTCAGCCACAATATATTATTTTTACAAAAAATTAAATTCCAAAAAAAAATGACGATAATTATAGTCTCTTTAACAACTAAATTACTGTGATGCAAGAAAGTGATTAAGTCACTGCTTTCTAACATTAAAATATATCCCTTACTCTGGCTTCTCTCCAGATCGCATAAATCTTTCACCTTTTTAAAAATATATCCCTTAGAAAATATTATTTTTCAGAAAAGAATGAAGAACCTTACTCAGCTTTCTACCAAAATTCAAGATCCTCTAGCTTCAGGAATAGATGCCTCATTTTGTACTATTTGGTAATAATGCCATGTAAAGTACAATCTATTAATTAAGAAAAAGGTGTTTAAAATAGTCAAGTCCCAGTTATCCAAGAAAAGGAATTAAATTTCATTATGTACATGAGCAATAAATACTATTTGGCAGATACTCACTAAAAGCTAGGAGCTATGCTAAGCTAAATGCTTTGCATCTATTATGTTAATTAAATCTCACAACCATCTACCAAATAAATGTTATCATTACTTCCAGTTTCCAGATGAGGGATCTAAGAGCAGAGACGTAACTTGCCATGTCAGACAGCAAGTAACTTATGGAGCCAGATATAAAGCCAGACAATGTGACATCAGGACCTGGGCTCATACGCCCATTATGCCTTATGGCCTGTCCTACACATTTCATTGCACTAGGTACAATAAAGCTTTAAGCAGACAGTCTTGTATATATTCTTCAGTAATTTACATTTTGTAAACTCTGAAGTTCTTAGATTTTGAATTCATTTAAATTTCTAAATATCTTTGAAAATTGGTGGACTTTGCTTTTAGACAGAATGCAACCCTAAGGATATAAATTAAAGCAAGTCACCAAAGTACAAAAGCCTACTTTCATAAGTTCTGTGGCCTATTTGCCCTCTTCAGTTCAGAAGTCAAATAAATGCACAGGTAAGAAGTGATTTTTAAAATGTGTGTAGTTCATTATTAAGGAGGTAAATGAATAGGGCAAAAATATGCAGAGGGCTAAATGTGAAATTCTGCAGAATCAAAAATTCTTATACATTTATGTAACAATTTGTATCAATAATGAGATTTCATTAGGAACTGCTATATAAAAGAGATTTTTAAATATGCCTTCTTTCTTCTGACTAAATTTGGCTCAATCCTTCATTTGTATTCAGGATGTTTTCCAAATTTATAAAAATTCCTCCCAATTCCTTAAAAAAAAATTTGTTTTCATTATTAGTAATGGCAAGGTACTAGAAGGTCAAGTATTTTTTAGCCATCTGTTCCCACTACACAATCCACATCACTTCATAAACAGAGGCGGTTTTACCACCATGCCCTATAATTGAGGCACATAATCATACCAGCTGCCAAGCTATGCCAAGCATGCCTGCTACGCAAACAACTCTTCTTTCTCTGAATTAATTATGTCCACTGGGCCAATTTAATGCAGTGCTTCTCCAGCATTACCTCTGCCAACTGTAACAGCTGTTGCAAGAAAGTCTACGGCCAACTCTCAGCCAACTCTCAATTGTGGCTACGCAAAACAACTCTGAATAATGTACTCCTCTGAAAGAATCCAAGCAATTGCAGGCTTAAACACCACCAGTATCTTAATATGGCTCACTAGAAGTCACAGTAATTAGTGTATACAAACACAAATTCATTTCACGTTAGTACATACTTTCACATACGCTAGCAACCCAGTAAGATCCACTGGATGACAGTATTCATATTTAATAAAGAGAATGAATTATTTATTTTTAATAAAATGCATTACTAACAGAGTGGCTGATGTAACCAGGATAATCAAGAAGTTACTAGTGACTGAATGAAGACAAAACTGCCCTTAGCTCAAACTTCTCTTAACCTCAAGCATCCAGAAAACACCCAAAAACCTTCCTACAGGCAAGACAACAAAATGATCTAGCTCAGTGCTGTCTAATGAAAATATACTCCAACCTACATAGGTAATGTTAAATTTTCTAATAGTCAGATTTTAAAAAGCAAAATGAAAAAGGTGACACTAATTTTAATAATATATTTAACCACAAAGATCCAAAATAAAATACTATTTTAACATGTAGTCACCTGGGTGATGGACATTGGGGAGGGTATGTGTTGTAATGAGCACTGCAGATATTATATAAGACTGATGAATCACAGACCTGTACCCCTGAAACAAATAATACATTATATGTTAATTTAAAAAAAAAAAATGTAATCACTATAAAAATTAAGAGATTTTATATTCTTAAAACTAAGTCCAATTTGAAATTCATTGTGTATTTTATATATACAGAACATCTTAATTAAGAGGATAAATTTTAATTATGAATCTTTAATTAATATTTAGATTTTACAAAATAGAGTTTAAAAAGTAGTTCACATAGCTAAGTTCTTCTAAACACACCTCAAAGTTTTCAAATAACAGATTCATGTACCACATAAATACATTCCTTCAATATTTGCATCCACATTGACAAAAATGGTTCATCTTTTTTAAATCTTTGTTTTAACTCAGAAGCAAAAGCATATCAATTTAAAAAATATGACTACCTAGTGAGTAAACTCACTTAATCTTGTGTTAACTCAGTTTATTAATGTCAAATTCAAGGGCGTATTGCATAAACTGAAAAGTAACTTTAAATTTATACCAACTGAGGGTTGCTGGAGTGGAGGGGGATGGGAGGGATGGGGTGGTTGGATGATAAGACATTGGGGAGGGTACGTGCTATGGTGAGCGCTGTGAATGGTCTAAGACTGTTGAATCACAGACCTGTACCTCTGAAACAAATAATACATTATATGTTAAAAAAAAAAAAAAAAGAAGATAGTAGGAAGGGAAAAACTAAGGGGGTAAATTGGAGGGGGAGACGAACAATGAGAGACTATGGACTCTGAAAAACAAACTGAGGGTTCTTGGGGGGGGAGGATGGGTTAGCCTGGTGATGGGTATTAAAGAGAGCACGTACTGAATGGAGCACTGGGTGTCAATATGCAAACAATGAGTCATGGAACACTACATCAAAAACTAATGATGTAATGTATGGTGATTAACATAAGATAATAAAATTTTTTTAAAAATGTATAATACCAACAAAGCATTCTTCAATTTTTTGTTGTTTCCTTTCCTTGAGCTTCAAATTTACCTAATACTTATAAATATTATAATAATGTAAAAACTTAAATTACAATGGCATTTTTTCATTTGTTTTTGATTTTGGATCATTTGACAAATATTCTGACTTGGAGTTAAGAATATAGTAAATTCTTTGTAAAACTCTTCTAACATGCAACCAACAAATGTTGGCAAATACACAAAATGACTAAATTCACTGCCCTTTATTTCTTTCAACAGTTCCATAAGCCAGTGATAATTCATAGCATTTATACATACATAATTGTTTTTTTTTTCTTTCTTTTTTTAAGAGAGAGAGAAAACATGTGAGGGAGGGCAGGGCAGGGAGAGTGAGAGACTCTATTTTCTTTTTAATTTTATTTTATTATGTTATGTTAATCCCCATACATTACATCATTAGTTTTTGATGTAGTGTTCCATGATTCATTGTTTGCGTATAACACCCAGTGCTCCATGCAGTACGTGCCCTCCTTAATCCCCATCATCAGGCTAACCCATTCCCCCACCCCCCTCCCCTCTAGAACCCTCAGTTTGTTTCTCAGAGTCCATAGTCTCTCATGGTTTGTCTCCCCCTCCGATCTCCCCCCCCTTCATTTTTCCCTTCCTACTATCTTCTTTTTTTTTAACATATAATGTATTATTTGTTTCAGAGGTACAGGTCTGTGATTCAACAGTCTTACACAATTCACAGCGCTCACCATAGCACATACCCTCCCCAGTGTCTATCACCCAGTCACCCCATCCCTCCCACCCCACCCCCCACTCCAGCAACCCTCAGTTTGTTTCCTGAGATTAAGAATTCCTCATATCAGTGAGATCATATGATACATGTCTTAAGCAAGCTTCACACTCAGTGTGGAGCCTAACGCAAGGCTCAATCTCACAACCTCAGCCAAAATCAAGAGTCAGGTGCTTAACCGACTGAGCCACCCATGTACCCTATACAAAATTATTTGTAACAGTTGTATCTATGACACGTTTTAGAGAGACCACTTTAAAAAACCAAGGTACAAGTATTTTCAATATGTAATAATGTGACGTAATAAAGCAATAAAGATAACCATTTCTTGCTTGAAAATTCCAAAAAATCTGAATATTTTACTTTCCATAGCTGGGGCACTGTGCACATGAAATAAGTTTTTTTCATATTTAAATTTCTGACAGATTTTAAAGATTCAAAAAACATCTATGCTCAGAGTTCAATTTTTAGATTACAAACTGATAACCTTTCTTCCTACATTTGAGCTCACCCAAAGTATTTTTTCACTTTTTATATTTATTTTTATTTTTTAAAGATTTTATTGTTTTATTTGTCAGAGAGAGAGCACACAAGCAGGGGGAATGGCAGGCAAAGGGAAATGCAGGCTCCCTTCTGAGTAAGGAGCCTGGTGCAGGACTCAATCCCAGGACCCTGGGATCATGAGCTGAGCTGAAGGCAGACGCTTAACCGACTGAGCCACCCAGGCATCCCAACCCAAAGTATTTTTTTACCCGAAGTATTAATTGTGCTATGTTTTCTTTATCACAGGAAATCTAAAGCTAAATAAAAATATCTGCAATTTATCAAAATTTGAATAAACTGATCTTTGATATTATGGGGGAAAGTCTTCTATCCTATGAGCAATTGTATTGAGGCTTAAATGAAAATGTTTCATTTGGGGGAAATTTTTCTTTTTAGTATTTTCCTCATAATTTTCTAACAAAATTTCCACAACAAAAATAACAATTTCTTCTAACATCTCACCATCAAAAAATGACTTCCATGTGATCATGTTCATTTTTAAAAACCTAAGAAATTTATTAAAAACCTACTGTCAGTAATAAATTTATAAAAGTCTGTGAGAAACAAGGCCAATATGCAAAACTGAATTGTATTTTTATACATTCACAACAATTTGAAAATTAAATTGACAAAATACAGTGTCATTACAATGGCATCAAAAACATGAAATATTTATAGATACATACAGCAAAATATGTGTAAGACCTAAACACACTAACCACAAACTTGCTAAAACAAATTAAGAAAGAAAAAAAAAAATAGTAAGGTATACCATGTTCATGAACTGGAAGATTTAATTCTGTTAAGATGTCAATTCTCTCAAAATTGATCTACAGATTTAGCATAATCCAAATCAAAATTACAGCAGGTGATGTGGTACAAACTGACAAGTAGATTCTAAACTTTACATGAAAATACAAATCAATTTTAGCCAAATCAATTTTTAAAAAGAACAAAAGCTGAATGATTTACAGTATCAGATTTACTGCATAAAACCACAGTATTAAGGATGGTGTATTATCAGAAGAAGGCAGGGCATGGATCAATGGAACTAAATATAACACCAAGAAATTGACCTACACATACAGATTTCATTGATTTTTTTTTTTTAAAGACACAAAGGTAATTCAATGGGGAAAAAAAAGGTAATCTTTTCAACAAGTAGTGGATATTCATACGGGGAAAAAAATGCATCTCAACCCTTACATCACCCTTATACAAAAATTAACTAAAAACTGATCATCAATCATAAAGGCAAAACGACAAATGTCCTAAAAGAAAGCACCTCGGGAGGGAATTTGAGAAAGAAACACAGTAGAGTGATATCTTGATTTTTGTACAGGAACTGTACCAGCCTTCTAACCTTCAGAACTGTAAAATAATAATTTTGTATTGTTTTCAGCCACTAGATTTATAGTAATTTGTTAGGGCAGCAACAGAAAACTGATACAGGTTTCAAAAGTATTTACTTCTCTACAGTGCACCACCATTCCCTTTCTTCTAGTCTCCATCATCTACCACCTCGACTATACATTGCTCTGCCTTCAATCCTGCTCTCTTCCAGCCCGCTATAGCACTGTGTCTGAAGAGTGAAGTTTCTAAAATGTAAGTCTGATTGGAAATGGCCATTTCACTTTTTCTACCCATCCCCATTTGGGATTCTACACAATCCCAATCCAAGCCCAACAGGTTTTTGTTAGAAAATAAAAAATGGATTCTAAAATGTATACAGAAATGCAAAGGAAATCCAAAATAATAAAAGAAAGAAAGAAGAAAGAAAGAAAGAAAGAAAGAAAGAAAGAAAGAAAGAAAGAAAG
>NC_058409.1:12219496-12267068 GCF_002201575.2 Neomonachus schauinslandi
AAGAAAGAAAGAAAGAAAGAAAGAAAGAAAGAAAGAAAGAAAGAAAGAAAGAAAGAAAAGAAAAGAAAAGAGAAAAGAAAAGAAAAAGAGGGAGGGGAAAAAGAAAGAAAGAAAGGAATAGAGTTGAAAGGCTTATAATCTCTGATTTCAAGACTGACTGCAAAACTACGATAATCAAGGCAGTACTGTGTTAACATTAAAGACAAAAACATACATAAATGGAACAGAACAGATAGTCCAGAAACAGACTGATAAAAACATGGTCAAAGCATTTTCAACAAATGAGTCACAGTAATTCAACATAAGAATGACAATGCTTTTCCACAAATAGGTGCTAGAAGAACTAGGTATCATATTTCTTTAATAAAATTTGACTCTTTCTTCACACCACCCAGAAAACAGTTAACTCAGATCATAAATATCAGCTCAAAATATATTACTCAGCTAAAAATATATAACTTATAAAAGAAAAAGTAGGAGAAAAATCTTTGTAGCCTCTTGGTAGAAAAAGATTTCTTAGTATATAATACACAGAAACTGTGAAAAAAAAAAGGCTGATACATTGGATTTGATTAAAATTAAAAGTTTCTGCTCTTCAAAATCAGCATTAAGAAATGCAAAGGCAAAACACAGATCAAGAGTAAACACTTGCAATACATATGTCTGAGAAAAAACCTGTCTGCAGAATATATTTAAAACTACTACAACTCTGTAATAAAATAATCTCCCCCCCCCAAAAAATAGGAAAGGACACTACACCAAATAAGAAATAGAGATGGCCAGTAAGAACATGAGAAGATGCTTAAAATCATTAATCTCAGGGAAATGCAAATCAAAACCACAATGACATACCACTACTCTGCCATTAGATTGGCTAAAATTGAAAACACTGACAAGTATTGTCAATTGTGTAAGACTGTTGAATCACAGACCTGTACCTCTGAAACAAATAATACATTATATGTTAAAAAAAAAAAAAAAGAAGAAGGGCGCCTGGGTGGCTCAGTTGGTTAAGCGACTGCCTTCGGCTCAGGTCATGATCCTGGAGTCCCGGGATCGAGTCCCACATCGGGCTCCCTGCTCAGCAGGGAGTCTGCTTCTCCCTCTGACCCTCCTCCCTCTCCTGCTCTCTGTCTCTCATTCTCTCTCTCTCAAATAAATAAAATCTTAAAAAAAAAAAAAGATTTATTTATTAAAAAAAAAAAGAAGAAGAAGAAGAAGATAGTAGGAAGGGGAAAATGAAGGGGGGGGAATCAGAGGGGGAGATGAACCATGAGAGACTATGGACTCTGAGAAACTGAGGGTTCTAGAGGGGAGGGGGTGGGGGGATGCGTTAGCCTGGTAATGGGTATTAAAGAGGGCACGTATTGAATGGAGCACTGGGTGTTATGCACAAACAATGAATCATGGAACACTACATCAAAAACTAATGATGTAATGTATGGTGATTAACATAATAAAATAAAATTTTTAAAAAATGTGGAACAGCCAAAACCTCATACAATGTTGATGAGGAAATAAAATGGTATAACCACTTTGGATAAGTGTTTGGTCATTTCTTATAAAGTTAAACAAAAGACACAGAAATTCTACTCCTAGGTATTTACCCTAGAGAAATGAAAGCATATGATGCAAAAAAAAAAAAAAAAAAACTTGTAAAAGATTGTTCAAACCAGGTTTATTCATCCCTTTTGCTTCCTTGGAAACATTATGTACTATCAAATATCAATCATCCTTTCTCTCTATGACACACTTGACTTCTCCCTCAACTAAATCCTTCCTACTGGCTTGTAATTATGAAGTATCTCCTACTGAAAAAAGTAATATATTGAACACCTTCTTCTAACTTCACAATTCAATCCAGTTTCTATCCCATTTCTCTTCTTCCCCAACTATTTAACATAGCTTTCTCCAATAACAGGATTCATTCCTCACCCACTTGCCCCTTAAGCTATGCTACATGGTTTCCACCCCATCACTCTAATAGTAAAGACTCTTACTAAAACCAACAGTGAGCATCAGGTCACTAAAACTAATGCATACTAATGCGTACTTCTCAGTTCTCATCTTAAATGATCTCTAGTAACACTCCTCTTCCTTTGTTCCCAAGACACCAGACTCCCCTGGTTTTCCTTCTGTCTGTCTATACATTGCCTGTTTCTTTTGGGGTCCCAAAATGCTCCTCTGGCCGTTAAATACTCGAGCTCTTCAAAGGCCAACCTTAAACACTCTTCTCCTTTTACCTTATTTTCTCATTCTAGAAATATCAACCATAGCCTGGTTTCACTTAGCTTCTACCTAGAAATGACCCACAAATGTACACCTCAGGCTCTAATAAATAACTGCTTTAAACTCCAGATTGAAAATTATTAAAGAGATTCTGAATTCTCAATTTCATTTTCATGAGAATAGTTCAGAAGATACTATGAATACATGGTAAGTGCAAAAATTCTACAACTAATTAATGGTTTAGGATTATTCTAAGGAACAAGCATAACCTGATGGAAAGAATCTGAAAGCCTTTACTAGGGAATCGATTTCAAGATATGCTAATGAGTAAGAGGAAGAAGGTGGATATGAGCAAGCCCCAGAAGAGTGTGACCCGCCATGTAAATTACTATGTCTTTAGTGGCACTGAAATGGTGGGTAAATAGCCAAAAGCCCTCCAACTACTGAGTGAGACAAGGTCAGAAGAATCGGACGGGCACCATGATGACCCTTCTTTGGAGTAAGATTCCAACCAGTGGGTGGAGCTTTTGTGATCCAATTTCTAAAATCAGGAATTAGGAAGGTAGGGATTTAAGGCAGGGTTCAGTCCCACTGGGGAAAATGGAATGCTAAATCAGAAATCAAGGTTGAAATTCGGTCATCTACACTGAGCCACTCCCAGTGAGGGAAAGCACCCTATATGCAACCATGTATGTTCAGGGTTCTCCCTGAGTAAACAAACATCAAGCTTCAAAACATCAACTGTTCAAAGCCGATGCAAGTAAAGTGCCTAATATCTACCCTATTCTGATCAAGATGATCCCCCCCCAAAAAAAATATTCAAACACTAAGACTAAGGATGGAAGCATTGGTGCTCCTAAAATTGAATGGGCACTCAGGGACAGTAAAGACAAGCAATGAGACTTGCAGTCATGAGACCTCCATTCTCATTTCAGTTCCTACATTTTCAAGTTTGGTAAAACACCCTGAGCCTCAGGCTCCTGTCAATGACATGGGACCATTAATAATACTCGTTCAAACCACATTACAATTTGCTAAAATGAAATTATACAATTCAAGCTAAATTATTTTCTAACTTGCATTAATACCCCCATAGAGATGTCATTTATGGTTACTGAAAAATAAACATGATCGTTAAAAATAAATTAGAATTGAGGGTGCCTGGGTGGCTCAGGTGGTTAAGCGTCAGCCTTTGGCTCAGGTCATGATCCCAGGGTCCTGGGATTGAGCCCCGCATCGGGCTCCCTGCTCAGCGGGGAGCCTGCTTCTCCCTCCCCCTGCTCTTGTGCTCTCACTTGCTCTCTCGCTCTCTCTCCCGCTCAAATAAATAAGTAAAATCTTTTAAAAAATAATAATAATAATTAAATAAATTAGAATTGAATAACATTCACTCAGGAATTCTGAAGGAACTGAAATGTGAAAATATCAAACTATGAGCTAAAATACATAATAACCATGGAGAGCATTCAAGAATGTTTCATGTTATCCATTACAAAAGACTCCAAGAGGCCTCGAGGAATGACAAACCTGTGAGTAAACATGAAACATTTCTCATCACAGGTTAAACAATTTTCCATATTAAGTAAGAATAATTTCTAGTCATAAAAAGCAGTAATATTTTCTGCAAAGGGAATTCATGCTTCCATAGTTCTTCTAGAGAACAAACATTATGGTGCATCTGAGCCTCTCAACTGCATGCAGGTCAGATTTTTCCATTTTCAAATGAAAAAAATGAATCTGGGAAGGATTAGGATAAAATCAACTAGAATAGTTTCTCTCTAAAGAGGATATAATAAAAACATACTCTGCTTATAAATACAAGAGCCAAGAGAAGATATTACATGTTAATAACATCACATAGGGTATAGGTAACATGAACACAGAATTACTGAGCAGAACACAAAGAAACTCCTTAACTTGGAGAAGGTGGTCTGGGGAAACATAAAAGGAATTAACAACTTCATAAAATACGTGGTGATATTCAAAATGCATTACTCCAATTATTCTAGCTAAGAATAAAAATACAGGCTATCTTAGGAGTGCCTGGGTGGTGCAGTTGGTTAGGCTTCCAACTCTTGGTTTCGGCTCAGGTCATGATCTCAGGGTCCTGGGATCGAGCCTCATGTCAGGCTCCACACTCAGCACAGTGTCTGCTTGAGATTCTCTCTCCCTCTCCCTTTGCCCCTCCCACTCATGCACGTTCTCTCTCTCTCTCTAAAATAAATAAATAAATCTTTTTTAAAAAGCACAGTCAGTTGAGCATCTGACTCTTGATTTTGGCTCAGGTCATGATCTCAGGGCTGTGGGACTGAGCCCCACATTGGGTTCTGTGCTCAGCAGGGAGTCTACTTGAAGTACTCTCCATCTCTCTCTCTCTCTCTCACTCTCTCTCTAACAAGTAAATCTTAAAAAAAAAAAAAAACCACCCACAGGCTATTTTAAAAGTATAAAAAAAAAAAAATGAATGAATGATCTGCCTATTCAGGGCAGTGTGATTTCTTAATTGGCATGTCGGGCCTAATGGCAGAGGCCACATACAGGCACTCCAGTTGACAATCCTAGATGAACACAGCCTTTCATCCATCACTGCCAAAGTGCCAGATATGTGCATAAAGCTCATGGACCCTCCAGTCCAGACTACGTATTAGATGAAAACCACCAAGTGACCTCTGCCAACACCAAGTCAAACCATGACTGAATTCCTCAACAACAAAACTGTGAGGTACAATACACTGATGGTTGTTTTAAGATACTAAATTCTGTAGGATTTTGTTATGCAGTGTGTCAGATGTCCCCAAAACCACCCACAAGTTCAGGGATTCGATATGACTCACAGAACTCAGCTGAGATTTATTACAGCAAAAAAATATATATATATATATATTATATATATATAATATATATATATAATATATATATATATTATATATATATATATATAATATTATATACATATATTTGGTCATCTACACTGAGCCACTCCCAGTGAGGGAAAGCACCCTATATGCAACCATGTATGTTCAGGGTTCTCCCTGAGTAAACAAACATCAAGCTTCAAAACATCAACTGTTCAAAGCCGATGCAAGTAAAGTGCCTAATACATATATGTATGTGTATATATATATATATATATATATATATATATATATATGAAGCAAAATCAGCCAAGTAAAAAGATACATGTGGGAGTACAGAGGAAACCAGCCACAAGCTTCAAAGACTCCTCTCCCAGTGAAGTCACACAGGACACACTTCAATCCTCCAGCACTGAAGTATGGCAGCCTCCATCAGAGAAGCTCACCACAACACAGTGCCCGAGGTCTTTAGCGGAGGTCAGGCATGTAGGCACCCTTTGCCTGGCACAAACCAAATTCCAGACTCCCAGAGAACACCACACATTCATCAAATACCACATTGTTTGCACAGAGTATAAGCACAGGGAGCCACTATCATTTCAGGAAACTTTTATATCTGTGTAGGAAGCTATTTACCATTCACATTCCCAGAGGCTAGCCGCTCTTGCAAGCATGTTTCTAAGAACAGCAGTCTCGAGCCTACTATGTTAACTGCTGAGTGTACACACAACAATAGATAACTGGAACAAGAGATTGCGTCATTGTCAAAAACAGTATACTACGCCGTATAGTATACTGGCCTGACCTGATCTAAAACGGCACAGCTTCTATTCCTATAAAAACTTAAAAGAGGTTAAAAAGGTTCAGTGTGTAAAACCAAATGTACTAAAAATTGTTTCTTTTTGAAATATGCATCATTACAAATAACTTCTGAGTAAAATTACTATTTGAAATTAATTCTTAATTAACTCTTAATCTCAGCCCTTTATACTGGTGTATTTAAAGTCTCCTAAAGGTTAACCTTGATAAGAATTTATTCTGAAAAATATACATTACACTACTTGAAAATAATAATTTAATGGTCAGTTGCTACTGGGGAAAAACAAATAAATGTGCAATATTACAATGAATTCCTGAGCAGTATAAAATCAGGAGGTAAAATTTTAAATCTAATAAGCTTGTCATCAAAAATTATGATTATTATGAAAACTGGTAATCTGATCCAAAAAAGAATTGCTCTAATTTTTAATCACACAAACTGCCATTAAAAATATTTAGTTCAACAAGACAAAAAGTTATCCTTAGCCCTCTTACGTACTTGACCTAAAAATATTTACTCAGGTAATAGCAGAAATCACATACAGTCAACCCTTTTTATAGATTCTGTATTTGTAAATTCATCTACTTGCTAAAATTAATTTTTAAGTAAAGATCAATGCTCTAGATTTCATTGTCATTTGCAAACATGCTCATGCAGAGAAGAGTGAAAAATGTAGCTGCCCAAAGCACACATTATCCCAGCTGTGGTAGAACACAGTGATGCTCCGTCTTGTTTTTCCGCTCTCATACTGCTTACAAGTATCCTTTTCTCAGTGTATTAAGTGCCACATTTTGTGTATTTTTGTGCTTTTTGTTGGGGATTTCACAGTTTAAAATCGCCCCCAGCATAGGAATAAAGTGCTGTCTAGTGTTCCTAAGCACAAGAAGGCTGTGATGTGCCCTAGAGAGAAAATATGTGTGCTAGCTAAGCTTCATTCAGGCATGAGTTACATAGTGCTGTTGGCCGTTAATTCAGGTCATCAATCAATGGTATGTGCTAAATAAGGTGTCTGTAAACAAAAACACACATAAAACAAGGTTATGCATTGACTGACTGACAAAACTGTTGTGACCAGAGGCTTGTACGAAACTAATCCTGTATTTTTCCCTATGGCCCATGGCTCAGTACTCAGTAATTCAGTGTTTACAGCAATTTTATAAAACCTAATTATCACAAATATCAAGAATCAACTGTATATATAAACTTCTTCTTCAAGTTTAATATATTAAAAGAAAGTTTGATATATAGAGAAGTTGGCCCAAATCATAAATGAATCTTTGCAAAGTGAACACACCTCTGAAACCATTACCCAAATCAAGAAACAGAGCATAACCAGAATCCAGAAACCTCTTTTGCCCCTTTCCTTTCATTTTGCCCTCCCATCGCCACAAAAGAAACTGATCTCTATCCTGACCTCTAAAACCATAGTTCTGCCAGTTTTAAGCATTATATAAATGGAATCAGATATACAGTCTTGCTTCTTATATCAATATTATGTTTATAAAAGTCATTCATGCTGTTACTCATTGTTTCATTTTTACCACTGGAATATTCCAATGAGTATGCTACAACTGATCTATTTTATTGTTGATGAGAATTGAGGCTATTGTAAATTCTGTTAATATGAACATTCTTACACTTTTTAGCCTACGGACCTTAGAAATGTTTCCATTTAAAATACATTAAATGCAAATATAAGTTACTTATTGTCATATGACCATCTCTAAATAAATAACTGTAAACAAAATAATGCTGTAAAACTTTATGCAAGTTTAGCAGGCATGGTATTACTACGAAGATAATGAGGGCAAAATTGTAGCAATAAACTGAATGAAGGATATCTCAGTTTGCAGAAAAGAAAAACTTATCCATCCAGGAGGCATAGTCACAATCCTGACATATAAAAAAGATAAAGTATTTTGCCTTAAGATGGACTGGACAACGGAGTTAATAGATTAAACAAAAACCAATGATGGAAAAAATATTCAAAGGATCTCAAAATCATTA
Organism: Neomonachus schauinslandi; assembly: GCF_002201575.2. Taxonomy (NCBI): domain Eukaryota; kingdom Metazoa; phylum Chordata; class Mammalia; order Carnivora; family Phocidae; genus Neomonachus; species Neomonachus schauinslandi. Next base: position 12,227,408 of record NC_058409.1, read on the forward strand.
TCACTACCCAAGTATTTATTCACATATATCTTACATTTCCCCCATTTAACTATATTATAAAATATAATATGCAAATAAAATTAAATTTGTAATTATTTATATTAAAGATTATCAAAACTTATAGTAACAGTTTATATATTTTCCAAGATATTTTGCCTGTAGTTTTTGTTTTTGTTTTTTACTTAAATTCAATTAGCCAACATATATCATTAGTTTTTGATGTAGTTTTCAATGATTCATTAGTTGCTTATAACACCCAGTGTTCATCACATCATGTGCCTGTATTTTTTGAGAGCCACAACATTATCAAAAACCTATGGCCTCTCTTTAAATTGCAAAATTCTAAGGGTGCCTGGGTGGCTCAGTTGTTAAGCGTCTGCCTTCGGCTCAGGTCATGATCCCAGGGTCCTGGGATCGAGTCCCGCATTGGGCTCCCTGCTCCGCAGGGAGTCTGCTTCTCCCTCTCCCACTCCCCCTACTTGTGTTCCCTCTCTCGCTGTGTCTCTGTCAAATAAATAAAATCTTTAAAAAAAAAAAAAACTGCAAAATTCTAAACACTGAATAAAAGGGGGGAGGACTCCAAATGCATATGAGTATATACATCGCACCATAAGTATGCCTGACAATCTAACATTGCCAAATGTTAAATTATGTTTAAATACATAAATAAAGCAGCAGCATAAAATAATCAAATTTTAGGAAAACCTAATTTTTTATTTTACAATCCAGACCAGTTCAGTTTTCAACAATTTGATTTTTACTGAGAATCAAGTTAAAACAGAGACCAAAATGCATATGGTATGATTATCTAAAGCTCATTATCTTGCCTAAAGTCACACCTTTCATGTAACTGGAGAAAATGCTATATGCTGGTATACATACATGGCGGTATCCCATGTGAGTTTAAACAAAAGTGATATATTGTATCTGATTAAGTAAGTATGACAACAGGCTGCAAATTGTGTCTGAGACCTGTCAACATAAACTAGGTAAGTTCTTTAAATGTGTCCTAATTGTCCATAAAGTGGATTACAAATTCAGATCATCAAGAGATCAAAATGACTTCATTAGGAATATTTATTTTTTATACAAGCTAAACTCAAAATTAAACTGGATGGTTCACTATAATTTTAAGTTCTTATTAATGATTCATACTTATTTCCCTTTTATTATTCTATGTTTTGGGCAATTTACCATGAAACATATTCTAAGAATTTGTCTATATGATCACATAACAATACCTTTTCTTACCTTATGCTATATTAATATACATCACTGTATTCAACGATCCTGAGAAAATAATTCATGAAAAGATATTTAACTTGATGAAGTACTGAACAGTGGAGAGCTACAAATGTGCTACTTGAAATATCAGTTATCAAATGTTCAAAGGCAAAAACTTTTTTAAATGTGTCCTTTGTGTTGAATAGTACCTAAAACAAAGTAGGAACTCAATAAACATTTATAGGATGGATGAAATATAAGTAGGTACATCTGTGGGAATGTATAGCTAAAATTATAAAGCACATGTGTATATGACAACCATAATCCATTTATACTCTAAAATAAAGATCAAATAATAAATCATAAACTGGTAAGAGTACCCAGATTTCCATAAATGAAAAAAATTAAATTTTCAGGTGAGACTGAATATTTACTGTCAAATTCATAGTTATAATCAAACATTTATCATAATTTTTCTTCAACATAATTATCTCAATGGATCTTTTTCACACTTAGAGAACATATTGTTCATAGTTTAAAATGTTTCTGATCACTGGAGAGGGTAAAACCAAGAACTACAATTTTTTCAATTATAATCACCTCTGCAGGCATCCATTTGGGAAAAGTATGCCTGTTACTTTATATGGTAATCATATTATTCACAGACTTAAAATCTACTAGAACTTGTAAGTCTATAATAATTTTGGAGACATCTTCTTTGATGTATACACAGTTGATTGCCATATGGATCTTGAGATTTGGACTGCATGCAAAGTTGTTAATGATATCAAAGGACCAGATGCTCTAAGCTTATAAATCATCAAAAATTTGTTTATATCCTTTTATGTCATATAAATAGATTCTTGTATTACTATATGATCTTTCTAAATATTTGACATTAGATTATATCCTTTGGGTGCATCTATACATTTTATCATATCATAATGGACACCAGATTTTATTACTAATTTATCTTTGCTTTCATTAAAAATATCTTTGATGTGATTATAGTGAAAACAGTACATCGTAAAACTCCACTTTTTTCACCAAAAATTTGGTTACTAATCTTCACTGGCCAAAATGATAAAACCTCAGTCAGTATTCTTACAACATAGTGGGAACAATATTGCCTAAAAGTTTTTTTTCTGGGAAACATATGAGATAAATTTTAAATAACTTTGAAAACTAATTGCTACATAATTGGTAAGGATTATAAATGTGTTTTCATAAGTTCAAAGAATGTTGACAATATTTCTTCTTTTCAAAAGATAAAGACAAATTATGAGAGAGAAATTGACACTGTACATCATAGTAACTAAAGAAAAACAAAGAGTCTTCTTAAAACATTAGTTATAGGGCGCCTGAGTGGCTCAGTTGGTTAAGCGACTGCCTTCGGCTCAGGTCATGATCCTGGAGTCCCGGGATCGAGTCCCGCATCGGGCTCCCTGCTCAGCAGGGAGTCTGCTTCTCCCTCTGACCCTCCCCCCTCTCATGCTCTCTCTATCTCATTCTCTCTCAAATAAATGAATAAAATCTTAAAAAAAAAAAAAAAGAAAACATTAGTTATAAACCATAATCTAGTGAGAATACTCATGACTGTTAAGAAGTTAAAAGGATTCCAGTTCTACCAAGTAAAAACTCAGCAGCACTTGAGTCTGGCTTTAAAATACTTTGAGAATACCAAGTATGATCTGGTCCTCTGAAGCCTATCAGAATATTCAGGGAAAGGGATAGGACCTCCAAACCTCTAGCTATCTAAAGGAGATTCTGAGCACCTCTACATGTTCTTTAAAAGTTGAGTGTTATAGGGGTGCCTGGGTGGCTCAGGCAGTTGAGAATCCAACTCTTGATTTTGGCTCAGGTTATGGTCTCAGGGTGGGATTGAGCCCATGTCAGGCTCCGTGCTCAGCCAGGAGTCTGCTTGAGATTCTCCCTCTCCCCCTCCCCAACTCGCATGCGTGCGCTCTCTCTCTCTCTCAAATAAATAAATAAATCTTTTTTAAAAAGTTGAGTAAACATCATGCACTGTCATTATGAAGACAAAAATCCCATTAAAATAAATGAGTCTTCCAGAAACGTAGTTATGTACCAAAAATAAAAAAATAAAAATAATAGTAATAATAGAGAATCTCTGCCATATTTATCATCATAATCCCACCTATTAATGCATATTTGAAATTCAATCAAATGAAATGAAACAGCTAAAGAGAAATAACACTTTGCCTTAAAATGTAACATTTACATTAGATAATTTTACATATATATTAGTATGAAATTATGTCACAAAGAATACAGAATCAAAATCTATTGCCTTTATTTAGGATTAAAATCAACATCTAATGCATACCATTAGCATCTATATTAAATTTGGAGTTACAATAAGAATAGGTGATTCAATTAAAAAGACATTTGAAATAATAATCAGATACCACTTTATACCATCACAGTAGCCAAAGTTAAAATGTTAACATAATACCCAGGACTGTTGAGCGTACGGGGCCATAGACACTTTCCTGGATCGTTAGTGGAGACTGCTCTGGCAGTATCTTTCAAAATATAAAATGTACATACTTTTTGACCCCAAGTCCACTTCTAGGAATCTAATAAAAATCCTCACACATTCAAAAAGCTTTTGTGTTCAAAGATGTTCACTAAAATTTAGTACTCACACCTTAAATGTCCAGTAAAAGGAATGGTTACATGAGTTGTCATATGTACTGTACTGACACAGAAAAAGATGCAAAATATGTCACATACCAAAAAAAGCTAGCTCCAGAGTGATATATTCTAATTGTGGCACCATTTTTTAACATACACATTTATGTAGCAAAACTAAGCAATTTTTGTTTGCTTTTTAACCAGCTAACATTAAGGTTTCTGCCTGTGTTCAGGAAAATTCCTTCCATAAAATGAGATACACAAAGAGATAATGAATCAAAGACATACTTAAATCTCTACTGAATTCGTAAGCAATGACAAAGTCAAGAGGCAAAAGAGAAAGATAACAGAAGAAACAGACATGCAGAAAGAGAAACACAGAGGGAGAGTGAATTATGGCAAAAGAACTAGAAGCATGTGCAGAAAGAACAGGGCTACTGAACATTCGATTTTAAATAGCTCACCTTGTTCCAACCCTCTGCAAGCCCTGTAACTTCATCTAATCCAACATTCATTAGTGTCTGTTATATATACACATGACCGCTTTGTGTGAGTGATGTGGGGTAAACTGTAGGAAAGGGGCAACCTTCCACATATGGATAGACACAAGGCTGAATCCATGTAAGATGAGTAGGAACTCAGAGCAAGAGGTGATCAAACTCCCACAGCATATTTAATAAGGAACATAAGACAATTTTATTTAAATCTCAAAAAACAAAGTAACCTTTCTTAATAGCTGCATTATATACTTGTGTATATAATGTACATATACTTGTGTACTTGTGTGTGTTTATATGTGTCTATGAGTTATATATGAGTTTATGTATATAAAACATTATTTACCCCTATTTGATTTGTTAAAATAAAACTTCCCTTTTTATTTCATACTATAAATATTTAAGTTTCTCAGCCTTGCTCTTTCCTCCAAGGAGCAAGTAACTAATAGAATTTCTGATTTATCTTGGAGAACACAGACCCTCCTAATTAGTAATTGCTAGTGAAAGGAATCTCAGAAAGATAAGAAGAGATGCTCAGGCTCTTTCTCCTATAACTGCAGAGGGAAAAACATTCTGAGTCAGAGGGCCTGTCCCGATAACACAAAAATGAAAGCATTCACAAGAATATAAGTCTAGTATAGAGGCTGTTAAGTTACAAATGTAATCATCCTGTTCTATTTTCTGTGATAAAACCATCCTTCAAATGTTTATTTGTAATGGAGTCTCCCAAATCATCTGGAGTCAAAGAATCCTAGCCTGTCCTGGGACTACAGTCTTTATCTAACAAATCTGTTTTTATAATTGGTTGTCTTGCTTGATAAGCGACTGCCCTGGTAATAGCATTTTAACTCTCATTTCTATTTCTGAAGATTGAAAGACCTGGAGCATAGCTTTGCTGGCCATAAAAAATTTTGAAACTTTATCTCTTTCCATTCTTCATGCATAAAGGTAAAATAAGCTGACTTCTCTGGTAGATTCCTTACCTTAAAAATCATGTACATGTATTTTAAAATGCATTAACTGGATTTCATCAAAATTAAGAAATTCTGCACTTCCAAAGAGACTCTCCGTTAAGAGGATGAAAAGACAAGCCACAGACTAGAAGGAAATATTTGCAAATCATATACATAACAAAGGACTTGTCCCCAGAATACATAAAGAACTCCCAGACTCATTAATAAGAAAACAAAGAAGCCAATTTAAAAATGGGCAGAAGATTTGATGTACACTTAAGCAAAGACAGATGGCAAACAAGCACGTGAAAAGACACTCAGCATCATTAATCATCAGGTAAATGCAAAATAAAGCCACAGAAGATATCCCTATACACTTATTATAATGGCTAAAATGTAAAAGACTGCCCATATCAAGTGTTGTCAAGGATGTGAAGAAACTGGATCTCTCACAAACTACTGAAGGGATGTAAAATGGTAAAACCATTTTGGAAAACAGTTTGGCAGTTTTGGAAAATTTTTTTTAAGTCTCAAAATTTTTTTAAGTCTAACATACACCTATTATATGAATCCAAGCATTCCATCCATTCCTAGGTGAAAGCCATCAAAGAGAAAGCATACATCCATAAAAAGATCTGTAATGAATGTGCACAGCTACTTTATTTGTAATAGCCCAAACCTGAAAACAACCCAAAGGTCATCAACAGATGCCCACATAAACAAAGTGCACAACATAATAAAAAAGAATGAACTTCTGATGCACACCAAAAAGATAAATAAATAAACTGCAAAATGATTATGCCAAGTGAAAGAAATCATACCAAAAAAAATGGTATTAATGTATAATTATATTTATATAAAACTCTAGGAAATGCAAACTAATTGATAGTGGCAGAAAGATCACTGGTTGTCTCAGGATGAGGGGAATAAAGAAGGACAAAGCTCAAGAAAATTTGGTAAGTGATGGACATAATGTTTACTATCTTCACTCTGATGATGGTCTCACAGGTGCATATATTATGTTAAAACTTAGTAAACTGTACACTTTAAACATGTGCAGTTTATTGCATGAGAGTTACAAACCAAAATTTAAACAGGAAAAGGATTATACATTTGCAAAATAAATACAAGGCAATGATACTATGAAACTTTTAGGAGGCTTCATGGGAAGAAAGGTAAGTACATGATGATTATTCTTTTTTTTTTTTTTTAAAGATTTATTTATTTATTTGAGAGAGTGAGAATGAGAGAGAGAGAGTACATGAGAGGGGGGAGGGTTAGAGGGAGAAGCAGGCTCCCTGCCGAGCAGGGAGCCCGATGCGGGACTCGATCCAGGGACTCCAGGATCATGACCTGAGCCAAAGGCAGTCGCTTAACCAACTGAGCCACCCAGGCGCCCCATGATGATTATTCTTAGAGGCATCTATTCACCATAATGATCCAAACAAGGAAACTGTGCTGATGATGGGTTTACTGGGCTGCTAATGACAAGCCAAACATGTTAGAACAGTTATCATGTGCACAGGATAATGCAAACAATAAAAGACAATTCAACAAATTACCACTGGAGACTATGTACCTACTATACTCCAACACAGTACAAAAAGAAAAATGCAAAAAAGAAAAACAAGGACAGGGAGATGGTAAATGAACTACCCCATCACGCTCTCTTTCAGTATCTAAAGATACCATAACAAATCTTTACAGCAAGTTATCTTGCTATATATATTTCTAAAAAGAAACTCTTGAGAAATAAAAATTTCAATTTCTGTTATTACTGAATGACTGTTTTTGCCTTTCCTGATAAATGACTTTACAGTGAAAATTCTCACTGTCAATGTAACAATTCATAAGGAAAATGTATCTATTGGGTTTACAACTATAAATATTTAAGATTTCATATAACCTGTTAATTTTTAGCTTTCAGATAACCCCAAGCAATGATATGTCTCCATTAATGCAAAATAAAATGATACTTTGTATATTCTTCAATTATCATCATATATTCATTTTAAATAAAAAAAGTTTTCTAAGTTAGATACACATTTTTAAGTGCATTTGCTTCTTCTAGTGACTTCTATCCCATACCACATACTATATAGTAAGTGCTAACATGTCCAAATTATCAAGTAAACTATCTTCAATGTAATAATATTTTATGAAGAAAGGTAATAACCCTGCTTCCTTTTTCTACTTAATCCCCAAAGCTATAAGCCAAGTTTTAAGATAGCACTCCCAGGTAAATTCAGACTGCACCATGTTTGTCTAAAGAAAAGGCCCTAATGAGAAGACCTATATCCCAAGCAAAAAAACTAAGAAATTCTAGCCCAAGACCAATGTAGTAAACCCTACACCAAAAAAAAAGGGGGGGTGGGGGTGGGCAGGAACACCACAATTATCATTAAATGTTTGTGGTTACCTAGGGCGCCTGGGTGGCTCAGTTGGTTAAGCGACTGCCTTCGGCTCAGGTCATGATCCTGGAGTCCCGGGATCGAGTCCCGCATCGGGCTCCTTGCTCAGCGAGGAGTCTGCTTCTCCCTCTGACCCTCCCCCCCTCATGCTCTCTCTCTCTCTCTCATTCTCTCTCTCTCAAATAAATAAATAAAATCTTTAAAAAAAAATGTTTGTGGTTACCTAATAAATTATTATCACTCTCTGTAAACTGTAAGCTCCATGAAGATAGAGATCAGGTCTACCCTAGTTCACTAACAAAACCAAGAACAATCAGAGTAGACGATGGAGTAGAGAAAGCATTCAACAGATACATGTTGCACAATGAGTTAGTGAACCAATGAATAAGTAAATAAATGAGCAAACATATAAGCAACTGACAAAGAGAACATATGAGAAGACTTACTCTGGAGGAAAAAAATTTTAGACTACAACTCTTCTTTTCAAGGATATTAAACATTAACTTTATGAAATAATAGGGAAGATAAAAGAAAAAGAAGAAAAAATACTAAAACTATTATTTAAAAAAAGAATAAAAATAGTATTGTACTCTAAAAAGCAGAAATGAAATTGAAGAAAAAAATAAAATATGCATGAGAAAAAAATCATTTAAATATGTCAGAAAACAATGAGATAAAGATGATTAGGAAGATGGGGAACGGCCAATCTCTTCAACAAATGGTGCCGGAAAAGCTGGGTACCCACGTGCAAAAGAATAAAGTTGGACCCTTATTTTACACCATACACAAAAATGAAATCAAAATGGATTCAAGACATAAATAAGACCCACAGCTAAAAGCCTCCCAGAAGAAAACAAGGGGAATGGCTTTGCAACATTAGATTTGGCAATAATTTCATGGATATGATACCAAAAGCACAGATAACAAAAGAAAAAATAGGTGAAAAGAACTACTTGAGTAAAAAGCTGAAAAAGCTTTTCTGAATAACAATGTAGTATGCATTACATTCCCGTTTTCCTTTTCATGAGGGCATTTCTCCATGTTAATTGACAGAGATGTGTCTTAGCTCAGGCTGCTATAACAAAATACCACAGACTGGCTGATGACTGTCACCATCTTTGGGAATTCCCCTGTTAGGAGCCCTAGATATGAGACTTAGAGCTTAGAATTTAAATCTTGGCCTGGGGAAACCATGCTCTGTGAATATCTTCATGTTTCTGCACACTCAGGGGTTTCTGAGCACAGAGCACTGGTGCCTCAGTTAAAGGACGTGTGAATGATGCACATGCCTCTGAAGTGAGTATATATGTTACTCTGTATACGAGCATTAAAAAAATTTTTTTTTTGGATGGAAACGCAAGATACTTTTAACTCTAAAAAGTTGCAAGGAGGGAAACGCAGTTAGGGGGTTTCCTGGAAGGAAGGCAAGGGAGATTATGAACTACTGCTTTAAACGCTGATTTGTTTTGGGTGCCTGGGTGGCTCAGTTGGTTAAGCGTCTGCCTTTGGCTCAGGTTATGATCCCAGGGTCCTGCGACCGAGTCCCGCAACGGGCTCCCTGCTCAGCGAGGAGTCTGCTTCTCCCTCTCCCTCTACCCCTGCCCCCCATTCGTGCTCTCTCTCTCTCTCAAATAAATAAATAAAATCTTTTTAAAAAATCTTTAAAAAAACCAGTTTCAACAGTTAACAGTATTTTTTTTTAAAGATTTTATTTATTTATTTGAGAGAGAGAGAGAATGAGAGACAGAGAGCATGAGAGGGAGGAGGGTCAGAGGGAGAAGCAGACTCCCCGCCAAGCAGGGAGCCCAATGCAGGACTCGATCCCGGGACTCCAGGATCATGACCCGAGCCGAAGGCAGTCGCTCAACCAACTGAGCCACCCAGGCGCCCCAGTTAATAGTATTGTATGTATTCCCACAAGAATCATCACTTTCCCTCTCCTTCTTCAAAGGCAGACTAATTCATGAAACTATATCTTTTCATGGATTCAATTAGTTGTCCAAAAGATATGAACAACACATAGGCCATAATAAAATTTTTCAGTATCTCACTGACATTCAACACCTGTTACACGATAATTACCACCTGGATATGAGAAAATGTGTGTAACTATTTCTGATCTCCCATAAGAAAGGTATATAAATATATGTAAAAAATTATATAGGCAAGTCTAATTTAAAATCACAAAAAGAAAGTATTTAATGAATTTCCAGAGATAAATCGCACTAGTGACTGAAAAACATACTGGTATGGCATCGAATGCTTACCCCAACTGCTGCAGTTTTCCAAACTGGCCCTAATCCTTCCTCCACACACTCTCACACAGGAGCCTCTATGTCCTTCTCTATAATTAAGAGTATATATTAATTCCAAGACAACTGGGTGGCTCTGTCAGTTAAGCGTCTGCCTTTGGCTCAGGTCATGATCCTGGGGTCCTAGGATAGAGCCCTGCATCGGGCTCCCTGCTCAGTGGGGAGCCTGCTTCTCCCTCTGCCATTCCAAACCCCCTCCCCCGTGCTCTCTGGCTCTATCTCTCTGTCAAATAAATAAATAAATAAAATCTTAAAAAAAAAAAGATTATAGATTAATTCTCTCATCCTCTTAACATCAACATTGTATTTGACATAGAAACTTTAAATACACATGTCAGAACTCTTTACCAGTCCCCTGCATGCTAGCTATGTGATCTTGGGCAAGTTACTTAACATCTCTGTGTCTCAGTTTCTGCTTCTACTTAATGGAAATCATATTACATTATTATGACAATTAACTGAGTTAATATTTGTATTTAGAAAACTGACACCTAAAAACCAGTCTGGGAAATGTCTGGGAAATTAAATTAAATTAAATTAAATTAATAAAGAACAGAATAACAGCTTCTTAACTTCTGAAAATATTTCTAGCATTTGGTATCCAGAGATTCATAAGCCCTTCTCCCAAATCTGAACTCTTCTTTGACTTTTATACTCAGGGCCTCCAATCTTTTTCTACTTGCTTCTTTTTCTCTGAGCATTTAAACATCTAGTACTCAAGAAACAAAAGAAAAAAACAGATAAGCTGGACTTCAACAAAATTAAAAACTTTCCTGCATCACAGAACACAATTAGGAAAGTAAAAGAACAACCCAGAGAAAAGAGGAAAATATTTGCAAGTCATATATCTGATATGAGGCATTCTACAGAATATATAAAGAACGCTTACAACCCAATCATAAAAAACAAAATAACAGGGGGCGCCTGGGTGTCTCAGTCCATTAAGTGTCTGCATTCAGCTCAGGTCATGATCCCAGGGTCCTGGGATCAAGCCCCCTGGAGGGCTCCTTGCTCATCAGGAAGTCTGCTTCTCCTTATGCCCCTACCCTCTGCTACTGCACCCTCTCTCTCTCCCTCTCCCTCTTTCTCTCAAGCAAATAAAATCTTAAAATGAAAAAAAGCAAATTAGCTAAAGATCGGCAAAGCACCTGAAAGCTATTTCTCCAAAAAAGATATACAAATGACCAATTAACACAAAGATGATGCTCAACATCATTAGTCACTACGGAAACATACACACACACACACACACACACACACACGCATGCACACACACACACACACAAAAGACATAAGTAAAGTTAGGGGCGCCTGGGTGGCTCAGATGGTTAAGCATCTGCCTTAGGCTCAGGTCATGATCCCAGAGTCCTGGGATCAAGCCCCGCATCAGGCTCCCTGCTCAGCGGGGAGTCTGCTTCTCCCTCTCCCTCTGCCATTCCCCTGACTTGTGCTCTCTGGCTTTATCTCTCTGTCAAATAAATAAATAAAATCTTAAAAAAAGAAAAAGACGTAAGTAAGGTTGGCCCAGATATGGAGATATTGAATCATTCAGACATTCATACATCACTAGAGGAAATATAAAATAGTGCATCTGCCTTGTTAAACAGTTTGGCAGTTCCTCAAAAAGTTAAAACAGAGTTACTAAATGACCCAACAATTCTACTCCCAGGTATAAAAAAGAACTGAAAAGAGGTAGACACACAAAAACCTACAGACAAATATTTATAACAGCATCATTCGGGGTGCCTGGGTGGCTCAGTCGGTTAAGCAGCTGCCTTCGGCTTAGGTCTTGATCCCAGGGTCCTGGGACCAAGCCCCGCATCGGGCTCCCTGCTCAGCAGAGGGCCTGCTTCTCCCTCTCCCTCTGCCTGCCGCTCTGCCTACTTGTGCTCTCTGTCAAATAAATAAATAAAAATCTTAAAAAAAAAAAAAAACAGCATCATCCACAAGAGCCAAAAAATGGAAACAAACCAAATGTCCATCAATGGATTAATGATAAACAACATGTGGTATTCACACATACTGGAATATTACTCAGCCATAAAAAAAGTGGAATACTGGGCGCCTGGGTGGCTCAGTTGGTTGGGTGACTGCCTTCGGCTCAGGTCATGATCCTGGAGTCCTGGGATCGAGTCCTGTGTCAGGCTCCCGGCTCAGCGGGGAGCCTGCTTCTCCCTCTGACCCTCTCCCCTCCCATGCTGTTTCTCTGTCTCTCTCTCTTTCTCTCAAATAAATAAATAAAATCTTTAAAAAAAAAAAAAAGTGGAATACTGACATGTGCTACAACATGGATCAACTCTGAAACATCCGTGGCTCAGTCACAGAAGCCTGACACAAAGGCTACATACTGTATAATTCTATCTATAGAAAATATCCCAATAAGTAAATCTACAGAGACAACAAACAGAGCAGTGGGTTACCTGCATTTGTGAATGGGGGAAGGAGGAAAGGCACTAACAATGGGTACAGAGCTTTTGGGGGGAAGGAACTATAAAACATGAAAATACTGTGGAATACGATAATGGTGACAGTTATATAACTTTGTATAAATACTAAAATCCACTGAATTGTACACTTTAAAGGCCTACCTTTAAAGGTTGTGAATTACATCTCAATTTTAAAATATCTAGTACATGGGGCGCCTGGGTGGCTCAGTTGGTTAAGCGACTGCCTTCGGCTCAGGTCATGATCCTGGAGTCCCTGGATCGAGTCCCGCATCGGGCTCCCTGCTCGGCAGGGAGTCTGTTTCTCCCTCTGACCCTCCCCCTCTCTCTCATTCTCTCTCTCTCAAATAAATAAATAAAATCTTTAAAAATAAATAAATAAATAAAATAAAATAAAATATCTAGTACAGCAGTGCTTCTCAAACTTTAATATACAGAAGAATTACCTGGATATTTTGTTAAAATATTGATTCTGAGTAATTTTAAAATGGGACGTGATATTCTGCATTTCTAAGCAACTCCCCAGTCACGTCAATGCTGCTGGGCCATGAACCACACTCTGACAAGGAAGGCAGAGCCCGTCCTTCCACAGTCTGCTATCGTATACCTCCACCTGACTTACTCTACTTCAGAATAAAAATGTCTTACATTTTAGGCACTAAGTTAGACCAAAAGATTTGTGACACAAAATCATAAATTTAGGTTATTTTTAAAATAAATTCAACACAAATTTTTTCTAATTAGCAAATTCTAGAGATAGCCTGATATGCTGAATTAGAATGCAGGAGAAGCAGATTACACTCCTGGTCCTCGCCGTAACTGGCTGCAACTTCAGGAGAGTCATTTATTGCTGGCCTTTAGCTTCCTCCCTTCTGAAACGTTAAGAATTTATTAATCTTTAAGATTCCTTCTGGTTCAGGGGCGCCTGGGTGGCTCAATCGTTAAGCGTCTGTATTCAGCTCAGGTCATGGTCCCAGGATCCTGGGATTGAGCCCCGCATGGGGCTCCCTGCTCAGCCGGGAAAGCCTGCTTCTCCCCCTCCCACTCCCTCTGCTTGTGTTCCCTCTCTCACTGTCTCTCTCTGTGTCAAATAAATAAATAAAATCTTAAAAAAAAAAAAAGATTCCTCTGGTTTAAAATTATATTATTACCTGCCAAGGGATTTGAGAATTTCTCCCAAGAAGACAAGTTAAGTTCACAGTTAAGAACTCAATGAGGAATAGGTGGAATTAAGGAGGCAATGAATTTCACGTAGATATTTCTTTTTATTATTTTTTTTAAGTAAACTCCAAGCCCAAAATGGGGTTTAAACTTACGACCCTTATTTCAAGAGTCATATGCTCTACCGACTGAGCCAGCCAGGCTCCCCTCATGTAGAGATTTCTGGTAATTTTCTTTAAATTATCCTTTCACATACAGCAAGATCATAGTTCCTATCAATTTATGTTCTATCACCTAGAATCATACACCCAACAGAAGCAAATTAACTCAAGTTCTATATATAAATACAATGCCACCTACAACTTTGGAGATAAGCCTCAGAACCCATGAGAACACAACATCCCAACACATGAGCCAGAAGAGATCCAGAGGTCAAAAAAAATATGAGTGATATGCAAAGATTTAAAAAGTTCATCAATGACATTATAAACCTTTGGCATTCTGCATTTAACATTCAACTCCTCTTACTATGCCCCAAAGATCCGGAAGTTTCATGACATGAAATACTTACTTTGTTGTGGCAACAGTTTAAAGCATATTTATTGGAAGATAAAGTACAGAAGTCACTTAACAAAAAATAAGTAAAACACGCTATTCAGAATCTATACCTCAAAGAGGCGGTATTGTGCCCTAGTTTTCCAGAACCTTTTACAAATTACTCTATGAAATTTAAAAAAATGTTTCTTTTGAAAAGGAAAAGGGTATTAAAAAATAAGTCAACTCCCAATGCTCGTAATAGAAGTAAACAAACATGAAATTTTGGATAAAATTAAAAGATAATCTGAAGAAAACAAAAACACTAAACTTGAAAAGGTATCTGCACCCCCATGTTCACCACATTATTTACATTAGCCAAGATACGGAAACAATCTAAGGGTCCACAGATGGATGAAGGCATAAAGAAAATGTGATATGTATGTATGTGTGTGCATGTTTATACACACACATAGGTCCATATACAGATACACACAGTGGATATTATTCAGCAATTAAAAAAAGGAAATCCTATCATTTGCAACAACATGGACGGACCTTGACGGCATTATGCAAAGTGAAATAAGTCAGAGAAAGACAAACACCATATAACCTCACTTATAGGTGGAATCTAAAAAAAAATAATAATAATTTAAAAAAACAAGCTCCTAGATACAGAGAAAAGAATGGTGGTTGCCAGAGGTGGAGGGGGTAGGAGAGGCAAAATGAGTGAAGTGGGTCAAAAGGTACAAACTTCCAGTAGGTAAGTCATGGGGATGTAATATACAGCATGGCAAAGATGGTTAATAATACCATACTGTACATCTGAAAGTGGCTAAGAGAATAGATCTTAAAAGTTCTCATCACAAGAAAGAAAACTATGTTGACAGATGTTAATTAGACTTAGATCTTTTACAATAAACACAAATATCAAAGCATTATGTTGTACAGCTGAAACTAATATAATGTTATATATCAATTATATCTCAATTAAAAATTCAGAGGATAATGATGAATTTGAATTAGGCAATAGATTAGATATATAACATAATCCAGTCTGTGATAGGTCTATGTAGACACAAGAAATAGCTTTCATGAAAATGTTTTAGTCCCTGGGTTCTCCCAACAGTGTTCTGCATATCAAGTGAGAAATTCAGCTTTAGTGGAAGGTTTAAAGGCAGTAGAGCAAGGATATGCAAATAACTCACTGGAAATAAGTTTATGAAGAAAGGTGGGAGCCTCCACAAACATTTCCATATTCACCTTGGATTTATTCCTACCAATGTCAAGAGTCTCCTATGTAAAATTCCTCTGAGGGAAGAGATTCACTGCCAAATGGTCTGGATATATTAGAAATCCAGATTAAAAAGAGGCCAACTTAACGGGTTTGTATTACAATTCTTTTATTCCTCAGTTAAGTACAAAGTTTACATATGGTTATTGTCTTATTTGGGGAAAAAAGACTATTTTTTTTCTGTAAATACCTTGGATTTTAATGGTGGTTTTTTTTTTCTGCCATTTTTTCTTATGTATTTGCAGCAAAATTTTTATACTACTATTGATCACCAAGAGTAACAGTTAAGACAACTTTATGCAAAAAGCAGGTGTGTGGGTATGTGTGTATTGATGTGATGGTAAAAGAAAACTGACAAATTACATTTAGAAATAAAATCTAACTTATACATTATTTATACATTTGGGAAACTTAGATAAGAACTGAACTTTCATTTACATTTTTGTTTTTCCCTCGGTGAAGAAGACCATAACAGAGAACTGTATTAAAATATTGCTCTACAGCACTAATTTTGAATGAACCAAGAAATATATAAACAAACATGCTTTTGCAAGTAAACAACTGATGCATAGTACTCTGGGTATCTATGGGTTTCTGGTCTGCCCATCCTGCTTTTAAATAGTCCTGGTAACAACACCCATGTCCTTGGCGAAATTTCCAGATTCGTGTGGTCCCCCCAACAATAGTAGTAACACCATCCCTGCCCCGCACCCCCAACAATGGGACAATCCAGGATTCTGCCCTGGGAAGAAGAAATCATCTTTCTGTTAAGATGGATTAAGCCAAGAGGAAACTAATCTGCTGCTTCCTACAGATTTCTTCCAGTAGCACAAAGGGAGTCAGAAATCAAACCCAACAGAGGGCAGCAAACCTCACAGAGTGCTGCTTGAGGTCCAGCTTCCCAGGGACATGACCTGATACTTTCTTTTTTGTTCTGAGTTGGAGTTGGAGTTATGTCATTAATTACCCATGAGAAACTCATGTTACTTACAACTTAATTGTATTCACTTATTAAATCCGGGCCCCTAGGAAAGCCTAGTGTGTAATAAAACAAAAATTCTTTCCAGAAAAGCTGGGGAATAGTTACTAATTAAATAAAAATCATTACATACAAATGGGAAATTTTTCGAGAACGGGAGAATATATTAAAAATAAGCAAACGTTTTTAGTGTTACAAAAGGTAGTTCAGAACTTAATATAAAATCACTACAATTATCAACATTTTATAGATCTCTAAAGATATGTGTAGTTACGTTTAAAAATCAATCCCCTCAGGACGCCTGGGTGGCTCAGTTTGTTAAGCGTCTGCCTTTGGCTCAGATCGTGATCCCAGGGTCCTGGGATTGAGCCCCATGTTGGGCTCCCTGCCCTGCGGGGAGCCTGCTTCTCCCTCTCCCACTCCCCCTGCTTGTGTTCCCTTTCTCACTGTGTCTCTCTCTGTCAAATAAATAAATAAAATCTTCATATGATCTCACTGATATGAGGAATTCTTAATCTCAGGAAACAAACTGAGGGTTGCTGGAGTGGTGGGGGGTGGGAGGGAGGGGGTGGCTGGATGATAGATATTGGGGAGGGTATGTGCTATGGTGAGCACCATGAATTGTGTAAGACTGATGAATCACAGACCTGTACCCCTGAAACAAATAATACATTATATGTTAAAAAAAGAAGAAGAAGAAAAAGATAGTAGGAAGGGTAAAATGAAGGGGGGCAAATCGGAGGGGGAGATGAACCATGAGAGACTATGGACTCTGAGAAACAAACTGAGGGTTCTAAAGGGGAGGGGGTGAGGGGATGGGTTAGCCTGGTGATGGGTATTAAAGAGGGCATGTATTGAATGGAGCACTGGGTGTTATACGCAAACAATGAATCATGGAACACTGCATCAAAAACTAATTATGCAATGTATAATGATTAACATAATAAAAAATATATAAATAAATAAAAGAGAAAAAATAAATACATTAAAAAAAAGGAAGTTATACTAAGAAGAAATATTGCAGCCTTCTGTCCCTTTATTATTAAAGAAGGAACTCACCAATCTTAGTAAAGGAAAAGAATACACGGTAAAATCTTACAAAAATAGAAAAAAATGAGCTGACAAAGGTGAAAGAAACTGATCAAGATAAAAATCACAGATTAAGGAAATAATAAAGTACAACAGCCATTAAAACACTCTAAAGGCTAATACTTCTTCAGAGAAGTGTCTTTTCATATCTTCTGCCCACTTTTTGACTTGATTATTTGTTTTTTGGGTGTTGAGTTTGAGAAGTTCTTTATAGATCTTGGATACCAGCCCTTTATCTGTAGTGTCATTTGCAAATATCTTCTCCCATTCTGTGGGTTGCCTCTTTGTTTTGTTGACTGTTTCCTTTGCTGTGCAGAAGCTTTTTATCTTGACGAAGTCCCAAAAATTCATTTTTGCTTTTGTTTCGCTAGCCTTTGGAGATGTATCTTGAAAGAAGTTGCTGTGGCCAATGTCAAAGAGGTTACTGCCTATGTTCTCCTCTAAGATTTTGATTCCTGTCTCACATTGAGGTCTTTCATCCATTTTGAGTTTATCTTTGTGTATGGTGTTAGAGAATGGTCGAGTTTCATTCTTCTGTATATAGCTGTCCAATTTTCCCAGCACCATTTATTGAAAAGACTGTCTTTTTTCCATTGCATGTTTTTTCCTGCTTTGTCGAAGATTATTTGACCATAGAGTTGAGGGTCCATATCTAGGTTCTCTATTCTGTTCCATTGGTCTGTATGTCTGTTTTTGTCCCAGTACCATGCTGTTTTGGTGATCACTGCTTTGTAATATAGCTTGAAATCGGGCAACGTGATGCCCCCAGCTTTGTTTTTCTTTTTCAACATCTCCTTGGCGATTCGGGGTCTTTTCTGATTCCATACAACTTTTAGGATTGTTTGTTCCAGCACTTTGAAAAATGTCATTGGAATTTTGATCGGGATGGCATTGAAGGTATAGATTGCTCTGGGTAGCATAGACATTTTAACAATGTTTATTCTTCTGATCCATGAGCATGGAATATTTTTCCATCTTTTTGTGTCTTCTTCAGTTTCTTTCATGAGTGTTCTGTAGTTCCTAGAGTATAGATCCTTTACCTCTTTGGTTAGGTTTATTCCGAGGTATCTTATGGGTTTTGGTGCTATTGTAAATGGAATCGTTTCTCTAATTTCTCTTTCTACAGTTGCTCTGTTAGTGTATAAGAAAGCAACTGATTTCTGTGCATTGATTTTGTATCCTGCCACATTACTGAATTGCTGGATGAGTTCTAGTAATTTGGGGGTGGAGTCTTTGGGCTTTCCACATAAAGTATCATGTCGTCTGCAAAAAGAGAGAGTTTGACTTCTTCTTTGCCAATTTGAATACCTTTTATTTCTTTTTGTTGTCTGATTGCTGTTGCTAGAACTTCTAGTAGTATGTTGAACAACAGTGGTGAGTGTGGGCACCCTTGACGTGTTCCTGATCTTAAGGGAAAGGCTCTCAGCTTTTTCCCATTGAGGATGATATTCACTGTGGGTTTTTCATAGATGGATTTTATGAACTTGAGGAATGTTCCCTCTATCCCTCTACTCTGGAGAGTTTTAATCAGGAAAGGATGTTGTATTTTGTCAAATGCTTTTTCTGCATCAATTGAGAGGACCATATGGTTCTTCTCCCTCCTCTTATTAATGTGTTCTATCACATTGATTGATTTTTGAATGTTGACCCACCCTTGCATCCCGGGGATAAATCCCACTTGGTCGTGGTGGATGATCCTTTTAATGTATTATTGGATCCTATTAGCTAGGATTTTGTTGAGGATTTGGAATCCATATTCATCAGGAATATCAATCTGAAATTCTCCTTTTTGAGGGGGTCTTTGCCTGGTTTGGGGATTAAGGTAATACTGGCCTCATAGAATGAGTTTCTGTTTCTATTTTTTGAAACAGCTTCAGTAGAATAGGTATTATTTCTTCTTTGAATGTTTGGTAGAATTCCCCAGGGAATAAGAAGACATACAAATGGCTAACAGACACATGAAAAAATGTTCATCATCATTAGCCATCAGGGAAATTCAAATCAAAACCACATCGAGATACCACCTTACACCAGTTAGAATGGCAAAAATGGACAGGGAAAGAAACAACAAATGTTGGAGAGGTTGTGGAGAAAGGGGAACCCTCTGACACTGTTGGTGGGAATGCAAGTTGGTATAGCCACTTTGGAAAACAGTGTGGAGGTTCCTCAAAAATTGAAAAATAGAGCTACCCTATGACCCAGCAATTGCACTCCTGGGTATTTACCCCAAAGACACAGATGTAGTGAAAAGAAGAGCCATATGCACCCCAATGTTCATAGCAGCAATGTCTGCAATAGCCAAACTGTGGAAAGAGCCGAGATGCCCTTCAACAGAAGAATGGATAAAGAAGATGTGGTCCATATATACAATGGAATATTACTCAGCCATCGGAAAGGATGAATACCCAACTTTTACATCAACATGGATGGGACTGGAGCAGATTATGCTAAGTGAAATAAGTCAAGCAGAGAAAGTCAATTATCATATGGTTTCACTTATTTGTGGAACATAAGGAATAGCATGGAGGACATTAGGAGAAGGAAGGAAAAATGAAGGGAGGGAAATCAGAGGGGGAGATGAACCATGAGAGACGATGGACTCTGAAAAACAAACTGAGGGTTCTAGAGGGGAGGCGGGTGGGAGGATGGGTTAGCCTGGTGATGGGTTTAAGGAGGGCACGTACTGCATGGAGCACTGGGTGTTATATGAAAACAATGGATTGTGGATCACCACATCAAAAACTAATGATGTATTGTATGGTGACTAACATAACATAATAAAATTTTTAAAAAATTAAAAAATAAAAATAAAAAAATAAAGGCTAATACTTTTAAAAGCTAAATAAAATAGAGAAACATCTTTTGAGTATGCTCACGGGGAAAAGAGCGTGTGTGTGTAAGTGATTAGAAAGGACAAAGGATAGAATTCAGAATAAATTAAGTATTTAAGAATATATTCAGGTATATGGCCACCAATTTGTTAACTCAGATGAAAGGAGTAATTCCCCAAAAAAGATAAAAGTTACTTAAAAACTGAACCAAATAGAAAGAGAAAGGTTGAATAATTTCCATAAGAGTTTGAAAGAAGGGTTTAAAAGTTATCATTTTTAAAAAGACCAGGAGCAGGTGGTTTCACCAATGAGTTCATCCTAATTTTTAAAAAGCAAGAATTTCAATATTATTTGAACTATTGCAGGCCACAGGAAAATATTAAAATCTCGCCCATTCATTTGGTGAAGTTAAGATTATCTTAGAACCCAAACCTGATAACAAAAGTATAAAAAATACATAAATTATAATTCAATGGCCTCAAAAATTTCAGCAATTTATCAAAAGGATAACATAAAATGATCAAGTGGAGTTCTTTCGAAGAATACAAGAATGGCTCACTATAGGACATGTATCATCATCAACAAATTGAGGGATAATCTAATTATGATAATGAATGACAAAAAAAGTATTTCATAAAAATTCAGTCATTCCTAATACGAACAGGTAATTTGGTTACCAAATAGAAGTATTTAAATACAACACTTAACAAAAACATTAATACACACATAAATAATTAATCCTTAGACTCCACTGATTAAATGTCTGAGATACTCTTAATATAGCTGAATGCTTAAATTATGGTGAAGTTTGGTGGTATGAATTGAGAAAGATGAATAGGTTTCAAACTTTCTACATATACATATCAAACGCACATACATGCATATACATATCTATGTACATGCATTCACACACACAAATACCATCAAATCCATATATAAAAATGTATGTGAATCCCCTCACAGAAAATATATACAACATACATAATTACATATTTGTGCTTATTCTATGTTAAAATACTCGTTTACCTGTTTGGGGAGTCGGAACAAGGAATTCTTATAGAAAATATCCTTAGCCTGGCTCCATGTACCATCAATGATGATGATTGTAGAAGGATAAATAGGAGAATCTAATATAAATTCTTCCAAATTAGCAGCTTCAGCCCCTGGATATAATATTAATGTATCAGACTTCCGACAAACAGTTGAAAGTTCAGGATCTCTAAAAATTTAAAAAGAAAACCATCATTAGCTTGTGAGGGAAAAAAAGTTTATTCTTAGCGTAGTTCCTTCAGAAATACACGTCAAAGCATTTTGGTACTGGAGATGTTAGAATGAATGAGACAGCCTCTGTCTGCAGGCAACAAAACGACCTTGAAGGGTTGAGCTAAAGAGTTAAGGCTAAAAGAGTCTACTCAAGACAATAAACGGCATCTTCTTCAAACTGATAAATGGCATCTACAAAAATTTACGTCAATATCATATTTTGCAATTTCCCTTGAGATTGGGATCAAGGTAAAAATGTCGGCTTTCAACACTCCTAATACACATTGTACTAAAGTTCCCAGTTATTGCAATAAAGCCAGAAAAAGAAATAAAAGGCATAAAGATCAAAAATGACCTTACTAGCAGATGATAATGCTACTTCCATAGAAAGTTCTAGGGAAGCTACAAAACAATTTCAGTAAGTACCAAATGAATTTAGAAAGATACAGGGATGATACACAAGACCCAACTGTTTTCTTATATACTAGAGGTAAAAAATTGAAGGTAAGTATTTTTAAATTCCATTTACAAAGAATACCAAAAGCAGTAGGTTTCTTAACCATTCCTCCATGGTTATGTCATGTACTCTATAAAAAGCTTAAATTAATATCATTCAATTGCCAGATTAATAATTAATAATATTAATTGGCTTTAGTTTAAAAATCCATCAGTGAATAAAAATTTACTGAAAAAGTACTATATTAGGCTCCAAAGGAAAAAACTGAACTACTTAATATAATAGATTCAAAATGTGATGAGCTATTTGAAAATGCATCAAGTTTCTCATCCACAAACACACTTGTGGAGGGACTAGATAGCCAAATGTCAGGAATGACCCAGATAGTTTAGATACTCAGCACTTTTGCAATGAAATAATCTGGATCCAAGCTGGCAGGTGGATCAAATTTGGATATATCTGTATCCACCTATGAATTATATAGAGACTACCATTCATTATAAAGAGAACCTATGTGAAAGAAATGCCACAATGTAAATGATATGGACACTCCCCACGTGAAGGGCTCTGGATCTCACGCACATTCCCAACGAAATGGCAAAATTCACAACAGCACCACCAAGCTCAGAGCAAATCTCATCTCCGAGGGCAAGGCAAAAGAAAACTGTGTATGAGAAAAGTGTTCCTAAACAATAGTTTCAGAGAAGGGAAAAAAATGATTTTATAAAGTTCTAACATGATATCATTTTCATAATTTGAAACTAAATAATAAAGGAACCTAAAATAACAAAGGAAGGGAAAAGTTTGGTCAATTCCCTGGGCTTGGAGCTATTACAAGCCTTACTTAGCATTTTCATAAGTGGACTGAAAAAGAAATCTCTGTATTTTCAAAAGAAATTAAATTTTGCATATAAAAATATACTTAACTGTGCGGGTAAGACAAAATTAGTGAAGGCTTTGTGAATGGGCAGGAAAGCAAAAAAATATGCTTCAAAAATAAGAAAAGACTTGTAGAAAAATTTAAATATACACATAGTATATAATATGTATTTATGATAATGGGTTATGTACTAGAGTATGAAATAAGATCCAAGAACATTATAGAACTGTCGGTGAAGTTACCAACTAATGAGCTGCTACCTATAAAAATACTGGGTCTCATCAAAAAGTGTATTTTAAGTATGACAGGAGAAGGCATTCTATCCTTTAAAAAAATGTGATGTGCCCATAACAAGAATACTAAATATAGTACTAGTCACCGTGCCTTAGGAAAGCCTTAATGAGCTAGAATTAGATAAATATGTGTTCATTTACATAAATGTATATCATATATAATTGTTAATTTAAAAAAAGAAAGAAGAAAAAACACAAATAAATCTAATACAAGTACTCCACCATCTTGAAGGCAGTTTTAACAAAAATGAAAGAGTAAGTACATGCCTTTTAGCTCAACATACATTCCTACAGAATTGAGATAATCCCTCTGTTTATTACATTTTGGCCTGTGTTTTCTGAGGGTGTTTTTGTTCATGTTTTGATTTATCCTGTATTATTTTGAAAAAGAAGGCAAAACAATTTTTTTTTTACCTCTTCCAATATACCACGTGCTGGGTCTTTAAAACACAGATGTTTTAAAGATCTGTGTAGGCAAGACTTATTCTCAATTGCCCTAAAAGGTAATTTACCTTTCTTCACTGAAGCGACGACCAATCTTGACTTTACACTTGTCCTGGGGGAGGCATGCTGTTAATAGGGGAACTGTCCGCAACACTTTGTTTTCCTTTAATTAAAAAATTAATTAAAACATAGGTTTTCGTTTAGACAAACACACATTTAAAACTTTCATGATGAACATCTGAATCATTACATGATATATAACTTTCATAAGACTTTTATTACAGACCACAGTTTAATAAAAAGAGCTATAGTTTTTCTGATTTATCAGTATTAAACATAAATGCACATTTTCATTCTACTTGAGTGTGTTTAGAGGTTTACTGATCAAATGAGAAGATAACGTTAACCCAAATAATGGTTAAGATTATGAAAAATGAAATCTGT
This sequence comes from Neomonachus schauinslandi, assembly GCF_002201575.2. Lineage (NCBI taxonomy): Eukaryota > Metazoa > Chordata > Mammalia > Carnivora > Phocidae > Neomonachus > Neomonachus schauinslandi. Next base: position 12,251,576 of record NC_058409.1, read on the forward strand.
ATTAAACTAAATTGAATCATTTATTCTGACAAATTTTATTTCCGTAGTAATTACATTTTGTAGTACATCAACTTGAAGACAATTGCCTAAATCTTTATGTCCAGAAAAGAAGGAAGTGCTGAAAAAAACAAAGTCATGGGGCACATCAAAGTGACAGAGAAGCCAATCTTAAAGAGCTCCCCATGACCAAAATGGTACAATTTGAGTAACAAAGTAAGGAGCAAAGTATTTGGATTATGACCCAAAATACAAAATAAATAATTAGGAGAGAAGAGATAAATCTTCCTTATAGAAGAATTCCCAGTGGTAAACGTAAGTACTCAGTACTCCAGGAGGTGGAGCTTAATGTCTCCTACCCATCTGAATGTGGGCTGGATTTACGGCCTACTTCCAAACCATAATATGGAAAGGGAAAAATACAATAACCTTAGAGCAGAGAAATCTGGTGACCATTCCTGTAAACTCCATTAACTATCATCAGTGTTTTTTTCCAACATCCTAGCTTCCAACACTGAAAACCACCTTTCCTGTCACAACAATTCTATCCTTTTTCCTAGTATACCCAGCTGATTTGCTATTTTGCCGGAGCCTGCCTCTTCTCGGTTATTTTCGTCTACAGTGATCAGTCACTGTCTGGCTCTTCTCCACTGGCCCGACTGGAAATGTTAAGCCTGATCTAATAAGTGCCAGGAGCCCTCTCTAAGCAGTTCACCTACATAAAGACCCCCGTTACCTCTATTAGTTTATATAACATTGCTTATTATATATATCCTCAGAGCAAATAATGTGACCACTATAGCACATTAATACACACAGCATATTAATACACAAAAGAGTGATGTTTCATATGAATTTACTAAAGTAATGAAAAATAAGTTTATAATAATATTACATTATAAACTTATGTTTATAACAGAAACAAAAAGTATGGTAGTAACAGTATTCAACACACACACAAATACACCCTTTGGGGACATTTTTGTGTTAACCTCTTTTGTCCTAGGTCTCTGAAGTGTTGATTAAAATAATATGAAAAGGTAAATCTAGAAATGCCGAGAGTAGTTAAATTCATCTACCTAAAAGTTGGAAAACGAAATAGGAGAGTCAGAATTTGTTGGGATTTGTAACTACAAAGAACATGTAGCAAGCTGGAGCTGTGAGGAGCCTGAAACCAATCTGGAGCAGCTCCTACAACGAATGGGATGAGGAGAGGCGAAGTGAGAGGTTTAAGACATTTTCCAGTATGTCCTCCTGTTTTCTTCCCTCCTTACTATAGCTATGATACTATGACACATAGTACTTAAACTACTCTCCAAACTTCTACCAACATACGTATATATGTCAAATTAAATAATGCAGTGCCAAAAGATTTATAATGTTCCCAGAAACACTCCCCACTACCACTTCCCAAAGCCAATCACTTTAATTTTTTCAGCTATTTCTTCTAGTGGTTATCTCCGTATTTGTATAAAACGTGTGTCTTACTATTTCTTGATTTATCAATTTTAAATATTATTTACAAACTACCATTTATCATCATCATCATAGCTGACTCTAATGTACATAATTCTAAGTACATTATAGATAGATGGATAGAGAGATAGACGGATTCATTTACTGCTCACAATAAACCAGTAAAGCAGTGTATCTTTTATCATGTCCATTTTCCTAATGATGAAACTAAAGCACAGAGGGGTTAATTAATTTGCCCAGGGTTACAGTTAACAGAACTATTAAGGCTTTAAATTCAAGTAATCTGGCTCCAGAGCCCTTACTCTTAGCTAATGCACTATATAACCACAGCCTCTTATAATAAATGAGGATTTACCTTTCTTCCATCACTCCTTACCATCACATCTCTCATATTTTTAATTAAATCAATAAACAGTGCTTACATCACTATGGCTACATTAACACTGTTCACAAATAAAGGCCACACGGTTTCACAGAACATTTCTTCCTTATAGATATTTTTGTTACTTTTGAGATAACTGTTTTATTTTATTCTTAAGCTTTTGAGATAACTGTTTTATTTTTAAGTACTTTTTTAGATACTGATACCTACTCTTTAAAATGCTCCATCGTATCACCTCCATATCATCTACTCCACCAAATCATCTTTTCCCAAAGCTTCCTCCTAAAGCCTATCTAAATGGTCTTCAATCACTTTTTAGGGGGAGTCATCAAACTGGAATGCTCTATTACAGTTCTATATATATGCTCTATTCATTAAAGGAATAAAACTTTATTTTATATGGGTGCCTGGGTGGCTCAGTTGGTTAAGCGACTACCTTTGGCTCAGGTCATGATCCTGGAGTCCCTGGATCGAGTCCCGCATCGGGCTCCCTGCTCGGCAGGGAGTCTGCTTTGCCCTCTGACCCTATCCCCTCTCATGTGTTCTCTCTCATTCTCTCTCTCTCAAATAAATAAATAAAATCTTTAAAAAAAAAAAACTTTATTTTATACGTTCTTTTTATAAAACTGAAATACTGACAGTTACTTCTACTTCAACAAAAAACATTAAGAAATATAAGCTATGATCAAAATTAAAAAAGCAATGATTCTCTTAGTTCTTCACTCACAAAATTTCATTTTTTCTTCACACAAAATTGTTGATGTTCCAAATTTCTATACTATTCAATTACCATTTTTATGAAATAATACGGTTTTATGAAATAACAATTTTTATGTCTCTATAGCATATGACACGACACTATAATACATAAAAGAAACTTTTTTCCCAAAGACAAAGCATTTATCATCAATTTATTTTCAGAAATGTTAAAAAGCTGGAAGGCATGAGTATGTTCATCAGTGTGTTTCCTCTTACATACTAATAATATTCTATTTGAAATTATGAATTTTACAAAATCTTACCTCTGCTGGATGCTGAATTATGTACAAATGAGTAGAGATGTGCAGAGGATGCAATGGTAGAAATGGACACAAACATACTTTCTGAGGCCGGCTGAAGAGCAGGGAAAAAAAAAAAGAAAATCTGTAAATGTTTAAAATACAGTGATATATAACAATAACCTAAAACTTGAACATAATCCCTCTTCTTTATGTAAAGAGATTTGCTGAAGATGCATTCTTTTAAAATGAAACACCAAGAATGAATTTAATCAATTACACTTTAGAAATGAGAATTTGGAGCAATGCCTGGGTGGCTCAGTTGGTTAAGCATCTGCCTTCTGCTCAGGTCATGATCCCAGGGTCCTGGGATCGGGTCCCGAATCGGGCTCCCTGCTCATTAGGGAGCCTGCTTCTCCCTCTGCCTGCCGCTCCCCCTGCTTGTGCTCTCTCTCTCTCTCTCTCTGACAAGTAAATAAATAAAAAAAATATTTTTAAAAAAAGAAATGAGAATTTGGAAAAGGATTCAAGTAAATTCTGTACCATCTATATAGGTCAAAGTACCTCAAAAAATCCTGTCTTAGTTATCATTAGTGAAGAATAATCATAAGCCACCATCATGGTCTTTTTATTCATGAAGCAACACTTCTACTAACTGGCATTCCAAATCAAGAATAGATCCGATATCAAAGAGAAACCTGGCAACTCTTCTAAATCATCTGATATTGGAAGGAACAATATGATAAAATATAAGACTATAATTACCACCTAGAAGAGAGTTCTAATCAAACTTGCCAATCAATCAACACAAAGAGCTTACTATCGTAAAAAGAAACCCAAATGGGCCACCAGATTATATTTAGCTAAAACTGTATCCACAGAACGTCTGTCTTACCCATTTATTTTCCCTTTTGTTATTGTTCATTTTGTTTTTGTTGTACTTACTTTTTAGTGCTTTACTATTGTTTCAGTAACACTTATGACTCATTACAAAATTCAAATGGAGTAAAGTATATATTTCCATCTCAGTCCTCCAAACTAGGGGATTCTCTTCCCTAGGGGCAACCAATGACCAGTTCCTTGTGTGTCTTTCCAAATGTATTATAGAAATATACATGGATCTCCTACCATTAAATCCCATATTTGATATGTGTGTTTATAATATGAAATTCACCAAGCAGCCAGGTATCATGGGAGTAAATTTTCATGACAGATCACTGCTGCAGGCAGACATTACATGCTATTACAACAGTATACAAATGAATGCTAAATTAAAGGGAATTCCCAACAGCATACTGTTACTGCTACAAAACTGAATGCTATCAACTCCTTCCTCAGTTTAACTTATGTAGAGTTATAGCCTGAGGTAAGAAATGATTACATTAATAAAGCACAGAGTGTGAGGAAATTGGTTCAATTGTATCTACCACCTCATTCTGTAAGAAACTGTCAAACCTATGTTAAAAATATATATATTAAAAAAATGGATATCACCTTAAATGTCTGTAAATTGTATGACAGGCTATGAAAGAATGCAAAAAAAACCATCAACACCCCATAAAGGAAACATCCACATATCAGGAAAGTCAAAGAACTGCAAAATCCAGTCAAGTAAACAAGCTAAGTAGATACTGCAAATTTTTGTGGGCAGAAAACCACTAGGTAAAATGAACCCTGCAAATAACATCTTTAGTTCATCACACATATAGCGATTATAAAAGTCCTCAGTATGATACTTGAGATAGTGCAAAGAACTGCTCTGGATTTTGGTAGCTCTGGTTTTCATGTCTGACCAAAACTGCTATTCAAAAAAGGGAAAAAAAGAAAATCAGTTACCTGGAATCGTAGTTTCCTTCCTGGGAACACATCTTTGAACTTTAGGAAGATTTAGTATTAACCAGTTTGGAGAGTTCCACTTCCGGGATGACAGGGAAAGTGCTTCACAGACCCAGAGTCCAGTGAAATAAGCAAAGCTGACAAAAGCTATTTTAAAAAACAATCACTGAAAAATAGAGCTACCCTAGGGCACCTGGGTGGCTCAGTCATTAAGCGTCTGCCTTTGGCTCAGGTCATGATCCCAGGGTCCTGGGATCGAGTCCCACATCGGGTTCCCTGCTCTGCCGGAAGCCTGCTTCTCCCTCTCCCACTCCCCCTGCTTGTGTTCCTGCTCTCGCTATGTCTCTGTCAAAAAAAAAAAAAAAAAAAATAGAGCTACCCTAGGATCCAGCGATCACACTACTGGGTAGTTTCCCAAAGAATACAAGAACACCTACTTCATAGGGATACATGCACCCCTATTTTATAGCAGCATCATTTACAATAGCCAAATCATGAAAGCAGCCCAAATGTCCATGGACTGATGAATGGATAAAGAAGAGGTGGTATACATGCAGAAGAATGAAACTGGACCATTTCCTTACACCACACACAAAAATAGACTCCAAATGGTTGAAAGACCTCAATGTGAGACAGGAGTCCATCAAAATCCTAAAGGAGAACACAGGCAGCAACCTCTTTGACCTCAGCCGAAGCAACTTCTTCCTAGAAACATCGCCAAAGGCAAGGGAGGCAAGGGCAAAAATGAACTATTGGGACTTCATCAAGATAAAAAGCTTTTGCAAAGCAAAGGAAACAGTCAACAAAACCAAAAGACAACCAACAGAATGGGAGAAGATATTTGCAAATGACATATCAGATAAAGGGCTAGTATCCAAAATCTATAAAGAACTCATCAAACTCAACACCCAAAGAACAAAGAATCCAATCAAGAAATGGGCAGAAGACATGAAAAGACATTTTTCCAAAGAAGACATCCAAATGGCCAACAGACACATGAAAAAGTGCTCAGTATCGCTCGGCATCAGGGAAATCCAAATCAAAACCTCAATGAGATACCACCTCACACCTGTCAGAATGGCTAAAATTAACAAGTCAGGAAATGACAGATGTTGGCGGGGATGCGGAGAAAGGGGAACCCTCCTACACTGTTGGTGGGAATGCAAGCTGGTGCAGCCACTCTGGAAAACTGTATGGAGGTTCCTCAAAAAGTTGAAAATAGAGCTACCCTATGATCCAGCAATTGCACTACTGGGTATTTACCCCAAAGATACAAAAGTAGGGATCCGAAGGGGTACGTGCACCCCGATGTTTATAGCAGCAATGTCCACAATAGCCAAACTGTGGAAAGAGCCAAGATGTCCATCAACAGATGAATGGATAAAGAAGATCTGGTATATATATACAATGGAATATTATGCAGCCATCAAAAGGAACGAGATCTTGCCATTTGCAACGACGTGGATGGAACTGGAGGGTATTATGTTGAGTGAAATAAGTCAATCAGAGAAAGACAAGTATCATATGATCTCACTGATATGAGGAATTCTTAATCTCAGGAAACAAACTGAGGGTTGCTGGAGTGGGGGGTGGGGTGGGAAGGATGGGGTGACTGGGTGATAGACACTGGGGAGGGTATGTGCTCTGGTAAGCGCTGTGAATTTTGCAAGACTGTTGAATCTCAGATCTGTACCTCTGAAACAAATAATGCAATATATGTTAAGAAAAAAAAAAAAAAGAAGAAGAAGAAGAAGGTAGCGGGAGGGGAAGAATGAAGCGGGGGAAATCGGAGGGGTAGACGAACCATGAGAGACGATGGACTCTGAAAAACAAACAGGGTTCTAGAGGGGAGGGGGGTGGGAGGATGGGTTAGCCTGGTGGTGGGTACTGAGGAGGGCACGTTCTGCATGGAGCACTGGGTGTTATGCACAAACAATGAATCATGGAACACTTCATCTAAAACTAATGATGTAATGTATGGGGATTAACATAAGAATAAAAAAAAATTAAAAAAAATAAATAAATAAATAAATAAAAAGAAGAGGTGGTATATATACAATGGAATATTACTCAGCAGTAAAAAGAATGAAATCTTGCCATTTGCAACAACATGGATGGAGCTAGAGAGTATAATGCTAAACAAAATAAGTCAGACAGAGAAAGACAAATACCATATGATCTCACTATTATGTGGAATTTGAGAAACAAAACAAAAAGAGAGAGAGGCAAACCAAGAAACAGACTTAACTACAGAGGACAAACTGATGGTTGCCAGAGGGGAGGTGAGTGGGGGAATGGGGGAAATAGGTGATGGGGATTAAAGAGAGCACTTAGGATGAGCATGAATGAGCACCAAGTGATGTATGGAATTCTTGAATCACTGTATCATACACTTAAAAGTAATATAATACTGAATGTTAACTAACTAGAATGAAAATTAAAAGTTTAAAACAAACAAACAAAACCAATCACTGAAGAAAGTCTCTGGAAACTGCCCTAGGGGCATATTCAAAGGAAGAAACATTATTCAAGAAAATCTACTAAAAGTTGGTACTGGGACAGTTTGTGGCATCTGAGCCATAACCGATTTCCTACTTTGCCCCAGCTCAAGTTGACAAACTCCACTCCTGGTAGGTGAGCTCCATATCTGCTCTTAATCAAGGCATACCCTGTATGTCACAAAAAAGGCAGGCCACCAGCATTTCTCATCCCCTCCAACTCCAAGCAGAAGAGGCTACATTCCTGGTGAGGGCGACCAAGAGAGCAGAGGTGGCCTTCCTCCACACAGCCTCCACCTATAAAACAGAAGCTTGACCACCGTGCAGGAGGCTGGCTGGCGACGCTGGAGCTCCAAGAGCGGTCAACCTAGTTTGCTCACAGGACAAAAGTTCTACACCAGAAGCAACCCTGTGCCCAGAACAGTGGCTAGGAGAGTTTGCCCAAGAGAGGCAGACTGTAAGAAAAGAGAGCTCTGAAGCTCTTCCCAAAGGAACCAAATCCATTTGAAACAGAGTGTGAGCAAGTTCAAGCCTAAGGGTGCTCTCAAAGATAATGACTACCCCCGTTTTTAAAATATATATATATTTTTTATTTACTTATTTGACAGAGAGAGAGCATGCACAAGCAGGGGGAGCGGCAGGCAGAGGGAGAAGCAGGCTCCCCGCTGAGCAGGGAGCCCGATGCTGGGCTCCATCCCAGGACCCTGGGATCATAACCTGAGCCGAAAGCAGATGCTTAACCAACTGAGCCACCCAGGTGCCCGGATAATAACTCCTCTTAATGAAGACCAGCAAGCTATATGATAAACCAGCTAGATCATCAGAAAGAACCAAGAAGAGCACACCTGCCGTCAGAGCAAACCTCAGAGTGGCCTCAAAAACCACCCCTGGATCAGACTGTTGAGAAATTTACAGCCCGGGCACTGTATGAAAATGATAGGACAATCAGCTGGTAATTAGTGGAGCCTAACAAGCAGGATGTGATACCAAAAGAAGAAAGCAGCTTCAGAGAAAGATCTGGAAAAGTGAACTTCAAAGAGAATCCTGCTAAAACCTTTGTGAGAGTGGTGATGTTTGCACAACTCAGCTAATATAACGAAAACCTCTGACTTGTATACCTTAAAAGAATGAATGTCATGGTATGTGAATCATATCTTAATACAGCTGTTTTTAAAAATGTGAAATTGCAGTAGAAAAAGAATGTTCAACCTAATTAGCAGGAGAGAGGCGTTTTGTTACTATTGGCATTATCTGGAGGTGGCCTTCCTTCCCTACAATGTAAGCTGCAGGAGGGCGAAGACTTGGCCTTTTCACTTTTCACCCCAGCACCTAGCACAGTAAGCTATCAATAAATACTGAATACTTGAAGGAATACCTTTGCATTCCTTCTTGCCTCCACCTCGGGATGCCTTCCTCCTCCTACACAATTTCTTATCCTACCCCTTCATTTTCTAACATATCAAATATTGATCTCTCCTTCATTTCTTCTCTAATACTTAAGCAATTAGTTTGTATCATAAATGAAATTCAGAATCTCAGATCTCCCTTTGCTGTAATTTGTGATCATTCTGGTAAGCAGTAGTACATAAGAGGCAAAAATATTTACTAAAGAAAATATTAAAAAAAAAAAAACAGCATTTTATGTGTAAATACCATAACTATGATTTAAGCTAAAACTAATTGTTTTGGCTTCTACTTTGACAGGCTCATAAAATATCATTACCTATTTATTTTAAAGCATGTCCCCTTTATTAACCTAATTCTAATTCCAATTAGCTCAAACTAATAAAACTATAGCTCTTTAAAACACTTTGCATTCCAATTGATCAACTTTATGTTTAGCAAGTTACTTTATAATATAAATTTGTGCTTATTTGTTACTTTATTATTTTTTAAAGATTTTATTTATTTATTCATGAGAGACAGAGAGAGAGAGAGAGAGAAGCAGGCTCCCAAGGAGCAGGGAGCCCGATGCGGGACTCGATCCCAGGACCCTGGGATCATGACCTGAGCCGAAGGCAGACGCTTAACCATCTGAGCCACCCAGGCGCCCCTATTTGTTACTTTAATGGCAATTTTGCCCATAATTTCCTCCTCTGCCATGGTCTACACATACTGCACTGGTGCTTAGCTGTCCAAGGGTTAAACCATCTCTTACCAAACCACTGGATAAGTAGCAGAGTACCTGTTCTCCTTCTAAAACCTCTTCCAAAACACAAAGAAGTCTCCCTACAACCAAACTTAACTCCAGAAGGTTTAAATATTTCAAATTGATAATGGACTAAATAATTTATAAATTCAACAAATTTTTCTTCAAATATTTACTATACACCTAACTATGTGCCAGACATTAGGCACTTGGGATAATGAAACAGACAAAATCCCTGCCCTCATGGAGCTTATTTGTTCTGTCTGTGCCAGAAGGAATTTTTTAAAAGTTCCTTGCTTCCTATGAACTATTACAGTTGATAGGAAAATAGATACCAAATAACTACACATCAAAATTGACTATAATAGTAAACATTCATTTTGAAATAAAAATAAAGGGGTGCCTGGGCGCCAGGGTGGCTCAGTCAGTTAAGCATCTGCCTTGGGCTCAGGTCATGATCCCAGGGTCCTGGGATCGAGTCCCACATTGGGCTCCCTGCTCAGCGGGAAGCCTGCTTCTCCCTCTCCCTCTACCCCTCCCCAGCACTCATGCACTCTCTCTCACTCTCTCTCAAATAAATAAATAAATAAATAAATAAATCTTAAAAAAAAAAATCCAAAGGATGCCTGGCTGACTCAGTACAGCATGCAACTCTTAACCTCCGGGTTATGAGTTCAAGCCCCATATTGGGTAGAGAGATTACTTAAAAGGTAAAATCTTAAAAAATAAATAAATAAAATAAAAACCAAGCTACTTCTAGAATTTATGTAGATCTGAAGAATATTAATATCTGAAGAAATATCAACTGGTCAATTGGGTATAGGCTTAGGGAATAACTATTAAGATATGTCACTGACAAGGTCATTCATCATCTTGCTATGTGATCTTGAGCACATCACAGGTTTTCAGTGTCCTCCTTCATAAAACTGATAACACACCAAGTAGGTTCTGAAGAATAACTCCTGAATTGTAGGCAAAGGTTATAAAAATATAATCATAAATGCCTAGTAGTTTTCAGCTAATTTATAATAGAATGACCAAAATAGGAGTTGAGATTTTTCTCTCTTCTATCTTTGCAATGCTTTGTAAATGTAGAAGAGAGAAAAATTTACAATGCATTGCAAATGTATTATAAATACATTGGGATTTATTTTCTTTAAAATCTATACAACCCAATTAAGGTTAATTACAGTCTTAAAATATAAACGGAATTTCCAAATAATTTCCCTGAGGAAATGTTATGAAATAACCTTTTTCTTCTTTTCTCATTAAGGATGTAGGGATAAATATGTAGGTTTCCTGTCAGACTAAGATTGACTGGCTTCCTCGGTGAATGCTGTAATACAAGGGTAATCTGTCACTCTGGGCATGCTATCTCTGACAGGCTGTAGGCAAATAAAATTATATCTGACATAGAAGTAGAGATGCTAGGACTTACAAAAAACATCTTTCAAAAGCTTAATTAAATTCTTATATAATATTCACTGAAAGCTACTTTCTCATAGTACTGATTTTAATCAAGTAAATCTCACATAGGCAAACTTTAAAAATTAGTGAATAGATTTACAAGAATTACTATTTTTAAAGGATTTCTTTCATCCACCAAACAAAGGCAAATGTAGAACCCAGAAAAATACTGCACCTCAAATTTCCTAGTAGTCAACAAAATTTTTACAGTCCCAATGGAGTGAAAAAGCAAAGAACAAAGAGTCTCATAGCTTTTCAATAGATTGTTGAATAGATACACTGCATTACACATAAAAATGACAACAACTTTCTAATTTTAAAATAGGCTTTGAAAAACTAAATACCACAGTGCCCTCTACTGTCACTTTAAAGAAACTTAAATAAGCTATAAAATAATTTTTAAATTTCTTAAACCATATTCAATATAAGCAATGAAAGAAGAAACAGCTCTTCATGATTAATATATTATAATAAAATTGTTATATAATACAATGTTAAATAAATTTTCATGTCCTGGGCGCCTGGGTGGCTCAGTTGGTTGAGCGACTGCCTTCGGCTCAGGTCATGATCCTGGAGTCCCTGGATCGAGTCCTGCATCGGGTTCCCTGCTCGGCAGGGTGCCTGCTTCTCCCTCTGACCCTCCCCCCTCTCATGTGCTCTCTCTCTCTCATTCTCTCTGTCTCAAATAAATAAATAAAATCTTTAAAAAAAAAAAAATTTTCATGTCCTAAAGGGAATAAAAACAGGTAATATCTACCATGTCTGACTACTTCAAGTATATCTAACAATGATACTCTCGTATCTGCCAAGGTTGCTTTTATCACCACCTTGTTTTTTTTTTTTTCCTACTTTGTCAAACTTTATTTTTTTTTTAATTTTTTATTCTTATGTTAATCCCCATACATTACATCATTAGTTTTAGATGTAGTGTTCCATGATTCATTGTGCATAACACCCAGTGCTCCATGCAGAACGTGCCCTCCTCAATACCCATCACCAGGCTAACCCATCCTCCCAGCCCCCTCCCCTCTAGAACTCTGTTTTGTTTTTCAGAGTCCATCGTCTCTCATGGTTCGTCTACCCCTCCGATTTCCCCCCCTTCATTCTTCCCCTCCTGCTACCTTCTTATTCTTCTTCTTTTTTTTTTCTTAACATATATTGCATTATTTGTTTCAGAATCACCACCTTGTTTTATAACTTCTTCTGGGAGTACAGGAAGGCTAAGCTTAAAAAGAAAAAAAAAAATCACTGTTAGAAGAGAGAAAGTAATTCTCTTTAGATGAGACTTTCCAGACAGCTGTGCCCCAGAGGGCATGTCTACAGCAGTGATTCCCAAAGTGGATTAAGTAAAATGAACCAATGGGTCATTACCACTTCTACTTTGAATTAAGCATTACTAATATTTATTATATGGAATAACACTCCCTCCTTGGGCTGATATGTCATATGGTAATGTGTTAGGATATGTGATGTCCTGATAGAAAAAGAGGCATTCCATAACATGGAGTGTTAACATTGGCACAATGACACCCACAAAGAAACTGTATACACTCGTAAAGAATCTGTTGAAGAAGTTCTAATTACACAATCACAAACGAATAAGTTTATGGCAGAGCTGTTTCTTACCTATTCCTAGTTCAAATATTTCATCAGAGTTAAGAAATCAAATCTGATATGAAATAACATGATTTTTTTAATTAGGTTTTTCATTGTAATTCCACTATAGTTAACATACAGTGTTATCTTAGTTTTAGGTGTACAATATAGTGAGTCCACAATTCTACACATCACTCACTGTTCATTATGATAAATGTACTCTATAATCCCCTTCACCTATTTCACCCATCCCCCCCTCCCCCCACCGCCCGGTCTGGTAACCATCAGTTTGTTCTCTATAGCTAAGAGTCTGTTTCTTGGTTTGTCTCTCCTCTTTTTTCCCTTCGCTCATTTATTTTGTTTCTTAAATTCCACATATGAGTGAAATCATATGGTATTTGTCTTTCTCTGACTGACTTATTTCGCTTAGCATAATACTCTCTAGCTCTACCCATGTTGTTGCAAATGGCAAGATTTCATTCTTTTTTTTTTTTTTAAGATTTTATTTATTTATTTGACAGAGAGAGACACAGCGAGAAGGGAACACAAGCAGGGGAAGTGGGAGAGGGAGAAGCAGGCTTCCCGCCGAGCAGGGAGCCCAATAAGGGGCTCAATCCCAGGACCCTGGGATCATGACCTGAGCCGAAGGCAGACGCTTAACGACTGAGCCACCCAGGCGCCCCGGCAAGATTTCATTCTTATTATGGCTGAGTAATATCCCATGTATCTTCCTTATCCATTCATCTATTGATGGACAGTTGGGCTGCTTCCATAACTTGGCTATTGCAGATAATACCACAATAAACACAGGTATCTCTTCAAATTAGTGTTGTTGTATTTGGGGGGTAAATATCTAGTAGTACAATTACTGGATGGAAGGGTAGCTCTATTTTTAACGTTCTGAGGAACCTTCATACTGAGGGTTGCACCAGTTTGCCTTCCCACCAACAGTGTAAGAGAGTCCTTTTTCTCCACATCCTCACCTATACATGCCGTTTCTGGTGTTTTTTATTTTAGTCATTCTCACAGATAATGAGGTGATATATCTTCATAATTTTGATTTTTATTTCCCTGATGATAAGTGATGTTGAGCATGTTTTCATGGGTCTGTTGGCCATTTGGAGGTCTTCTTTGGAAAAATGTCTGTTCGTGTCTTCTGCCTATTTTTTAATTGGATTATTTGTTTAGGTATTGAGTTGTATCAGTTCTATATATTTTAGATACTAACCCTGTATCAGGTATGTCATTTGCAAATATTTATTCCCCTTCAATAGGTTGCCTTTTAGTTTTTTGTTGACTGTTTCCTTCACTGTGCAAGAGCTTTTTATTTTGATGTAGTCCCAACAGTTTTTCCTTTTATTTCCCTTGCCTCAGGAGACATATCTAGACAAATACTGCATTGGCTAATGTCAGAGAAATTACTGCCTGTGCTCTCCTGTAGGCTTTTTATGGTTTCAGGTCTCACATTTAGGTTTTTAACCCTTTTTGAGCTTATTTTTGTGTGTGGTATAAGAAAGTGGTCCAGTTTCATTCTTTTGCATGAAGCTGTCCAGTTTTCCCAACACCATTTGCTGAAGATACTTTTTTCTCAATATATATACTTCCTCCTTTGTTGAAGATTAATTGACCATATAATTGTTGATTTATTTCTAGGTTTTCTATTCTGTTCCATTAATCTATGTGTCTATTTCTGTGCCAGTCCCATACTGCTTTGATTACTACAGCTTTGTATTATATAACCTGAAGTCTGGAATTGTGATACCTCCATTTTTTTTTTTTTTAAGATTGCTTTACCTATTCAGGGTCTTTTGTGGTCCATACAAATTTTAGAATTGTTTGTTCTAGTTCTGTGAAAAATGCTGTTGGTATTTTGGATAGGGATTGCATTAAATCTGTACATTGCTTTGGGTAGCATAGACATTTTAACAAAATTTGTGCTTCAAATCCATGAGCATGGAATCCATTTCTTTGTGTTGTCTTCAATTTCTTTCATCAATGTTTGGTACAGTTGTAAATGGGATTGTTTTCTTAATTTCTCTTTTATTATTAGTGTATAGAAATGCAACATTTATGTACATTGATTTTGTATCATATGACTTTACTGAATTCATTTATTAGTTCTAGCAGTTTTTTGGTGAAGTCTTTAGGTATCATGTCATCTGCAAAGAGTGAAAGTTTTACTTTTTTTGGTGGAGTCTTTATAGTATCATGTCATCTGCAAAGAGTGAAAGTTTTACTTCTTCCTCACCAATGTGGATGCCTTTAATTTCTTTCTCTTATCTGATTGCTATGGCTCGGACTTCCAGTACTATGCTGAATAACAGTGGTGAAAATGGACATCTTTGCCCTGTTCCTGACCTTAGGGGAAAAGCTCTCAGTTTTTCCCCACTGTCTATGTTAGCTGTGGGTTTTCATATAAGGCCTTTGTTATGTTCAGTTATGTTCCTTCTAAACCTACTTTGCTGAGAGGTTTTATCATGAATGGATATTGTACTTTGTCACATGCTTTTTCTATATTTAATGAGATGATCATATGGTTTTTATCCTTCCTCTTATTGATGTACTGTATCACACTGATTGATTTGCAAATATTGAACCACACTTGCATCCTGGAAATATTTCCCACTTGATTGTACGTTCTTTTCAAAGAACCAGCTCCTGGTTTCATTGATCTGTTCTACTGTTTTTTTAGTTTACAACAGTAACTTTAAAAAACAGTATAAAGATTAGTTGAACTGTGGATTCACATCTTACTGTCTCTAACAATGAACTTCACCATACATATGTATTATGCCTCAAAATAATGGATAATGGCAGCATGATTCCATCACAGTAAGCAAAACATTTTTAAATGGTTTATTTCACGATTGCCTCTTCCTTTTTAAAATCTTTGTGTGTGTGGGGCGCCTGGGTGGCTCAGTTGGTTGAGCGACTGCCTTCGGCTCAGGTCGTGATCCTGGAGTCCCGGGATCGAGTCCCGCATCGGGCTCCCTGCTCGGCGAGGAGCCTGCTTCTGCCTCTGACCCTCCCCCCTCTCATGTGCTCTCTCTCTCTCATTCTCTCTGTCTCAAATAAATAAATAAAATCTTTAAAA
>NC_058409.1:12267468-12287008 GCF_002201575.2 Neomonachus schauinslandi
AAAAAAAAAAAAAAAAAAAAAAAAAAAATCTTTGTGTGTGTGTATGTTTTATGGGGCACATCATACATTAGTATATAATAAAATAAACATAGATAAATATGTCTATCTGCTAGAATTTCATCCAAATTTTTTAACTAACTGTGGTATGTAATCAAAATAATTCAGGAATCACTGGCCTAGAAATAAGCTTGTTCCAACTAAAGGAACTATAATCAAGAAAATTTTTGGTAAATTTTATTACAATTAAAGAAGTCTTAAGAGGAGCCAAATGTCTGAACAACAAAGTCTTGTGTCCAGAGAAATGACTATATAGAACAGCTATATAAAGCCCCTACTAAAACACAATGACAAAGCGACAGATCAACTAAGACTGAGAATCTTAAGTAATCATAAAGTAATCATCTATATTCAGTTACCCTATTATTTACTTTCTACTTTCTCCTGTTCTATAGAAATACAAAAATTTACAAAAAATAGCAAAACATCTTTCTTTGTAGCAAATTAAGTCACTCTTTCCTCTGCAAACTTTTATGTTATACTTTCATAATTTGTCTTAAATATTACTTAGGCATATTTGCTCTCACACTCAGTTCACTACAAATTTTAGAGGAAACAATCTCTCAATCATTTCCTATAACCCAAGCTATGCATTTATTGGAAACTGGACAAATAATGAATGAATTGAACAAATAATGAATGAATGAACAAAGAATATCCACATGACTTATCAAAGTAAGCCTCAAAGTCTGTGTGTAACAGAATTCTGTTTCTTATACACTAGCCAAGGAAAGGCAACTGCATGAATGTCCATCCTGACAAGGAAGGAGTCAAACACTAAAGTGGTCCCAAGGACCAGCTATCCTCATTAGAGATATTTTACAAAGAATAGCATAGAATTAAGAGACCATGTTACTAGGAAACATTTTCATTTTGTTTATTCTTTCCTCTCCTTTCCCTATACGCAAACAATGAATCATGGAACACTACATCAAAAACTAATGATGTAATGTATGGTGATTAACATAACATAATAAAATAAAATTTTTAAAAAACTGTATTTAAAAATACAGATTTTTATATAGCTGATTCAATAAGGAAGTATTCCTCCTAATTTTATATAAATTTATACATAATTTTGTATAAATTCTCAAAAGAGACCTGAGAATTTTCTTTGATATAAAAGAGAAAATATAAGGTTTAATTTAATAATACTTAAATACTTAAGAGACAATAATAACGCCATGGTATAAGCCACTGATTCTGATGTACCTAAAAAGGTGTTTGTCATCAACGTAACATTTATTTGTAGCTGGCAAATGAATACTTTTGAAAGCCCCAGGATTACAAAAATCTCCATCATGAGGCAATTTATTTATGGTGACCTACAGCACAACACATGTAAAACTATTTACTTGCCCTTAATCTCTGAATCTAGAAAAACTACTCTAACATGGAAAAAGTTAACAGCAAAACAGACCAATTTCATAAATAATAATAATGTTATTTCATGGAGGAGGAAAAGAAAGAGGAAAAAGAGGGGAAGAAGAGGGAAAAGGGGGAAGGAGAAGGAAGAAAAAGAAAGAAAACAAAGAGGAAAAGGTAAAGAGGAAGAATTATTTTTTAAAGATTTATAATTTGAGGGGCACCTGGGTGGCTCAGTTGTTGAGCATCTGCCTTCAGCTCAGGTCATGATCCCGGGGTCCTGGGATAGAGCCCCATGTCGGGCTCCCTGCTCAGCAGGAAGCCTGCTTCTCCCTCTCCCACTCCCCCTGCTTCTGTTCCCTCTCTCGCTCTGTCTCTCTCTGTCAAATAAATAAATAAAAACTTTAAAAAAAAAAAGATTTATAATTTGAGAGAGGATGCATGCGCACGCACACACACACATGAGCAGGGCGAGGGACAAAGGGAGAGGGAGAATCTCAAACAGACTCCAAGCCCAGCACAACCCACGGCTCAATCCCAGGACCCTGAGATCATGACCTGAGCTGAAATCAAAAGTTGGACTCTCAACTGACTGAGCCACCCAGGCACCCCATAAGGAGGAAGAATTTATTGTTAATCGCACACTTTTAAGTTACAGGCACTATGCTGAATGCCTTCATTCAATCTCAAAACCCTGTCAAAGACACATAGTATTACTGTTCTAATTTACAGGTCATGAAAGCAAGGCTTAGAGAGGTCAAGCAGCTTTCTCGAGAAAAGAGAGTTGGGGCTAGAACCCAGTTCTAATTCCAAAACGCACACCTTCAAGCAATCCATTTTGTGGATCCCGTATAAGCATTTAATGATCAAAGAAAAGTTTTACCACATAATTCGACCTAGCTTTCCCAGTCCCAGAAGGCCTAGCACTAGCATTAAAACACTTGGTGATAAACAAATAAACCTAAGAGTCTGAAAGAAACGATGAAGAAGCAAAAGGTGAAAACCAAAACATTTTTTAAATTCTCCAATACAAAATGTCTACAAGTAATCAAGGATATATGGTTAAAGACACAAGAAGCAGGAAAAGGCCAAGCCACAGGAAGCTACGAGGACCACGGAGAAAACAGAAGTCAAAAGAACAAACAATTCAAACTTAGAAGACAGGCAATGGGTATTAAAGAGGGCACGTACTGAATGGAGCACTGGGTGTTATACGCAAACAATGAATCATGGAACACTACATCAAAAACTAACGATGTAATGCATGGTGATTAACATAACAATAAAATTTTTTAAATGTATAAAAAGACAGTATTTGAGCTGGACCCTGAAACAGAGTAGCATCTCAGACAGCAGGCATGAGGGAAGAGCATTTAATACAAAGGGAATAACAGAACAAAGGCATAAAGCAGAACATAAAAAGCACCTGTTTTGGGGGACTAGTTCCAGGAAGCTGGAGAAGAGGGTATGGGAAGGGCATAGTGGAGGAAGAGACGCACAAGACTTTGGAAAC
The DNA here is from genome assembly GCF_002201575.2 of Neomonachus schauinslandi. NCBI lineage: Eukaryota > Metazoa > Chordata > Mammalia > Carnivora > Phocidae > Neomonachus > Neomonachus schauinslandi. The sequence continues at coordinate 12,270,404 of NC_058409.1, forward strand.
CACACTGGAGGCTGGACTCCATTCTTTACCTGAAATACAAGCATGGAAAGTCTCCAGGAAAGGAATATCATGAGCACACCCAGATGTTAGGAATCTAATGACCTCTGTTGAAAAGGAGTTGGAAAACAGTCTGGAAATTCCTCGGAAAGGCAAACAGAGAACTACCATATGACCCAGAAATTCCACTCCTAGGAATACACCCCCCAAAAATTAAAAACAGGAACTAGAACAGATACGGGCATACCAATGTTCATAGCAGCACTATTCACAAGTGTCCATCAACAAGTGAATGGATAATAGATAAGCAAAGAAAATGAATAATGGATAAACAAAAGTGATATATACATACAATTCAGCCCTAAAAAGGAAAGAAATTTTGATATGCTACAACATGGATGGAACGTGAAAACATTATTCTAAGTGAAATGTTAGAAACAGAAGGATAAATACTGTATGTTTTATGAAGGATCTGGAATAAGCAAAGTCATAGAAATAGAGAGTAGAAGTTACCAGGGGCTGGGCAGTGGGGGATGGGGGATGGCAAGTGATTATTTTAATGGGTACAGAGTTAATACCAAAGATGATGAAAAAGTCTGGTGTATAGATAGTAGTGATGGTTATACATTATGAATGTATCTCATGATGCTGCCTTACACAGTTAAAAACTATTAAAATTTTAAATATTATGTTATGTATATATTAGCACAATTTAAAGAAAGAAAGGAACGAACGAACGAACGAATGAACGAACGAGGGAAGGAAGGAGGGAAGGAACGAACGAACGAGGGAAGGAAGGAAGGAGGGAAGGAAGGAAGGAAGGAAGGAAGGAAGGAAGGAAGGAAGGACGGACGAACATGGAGCAGCCTGCCAAGTAACATGTCTACATAGACAAACAGGTCAGATATTTCTCCCACAGGTTAATCCCTCTCAACCTTTGCAAAGTCCTGAGACTCACTCTATATCTTTTCATTTTTTTTTCCTGAGTAACTCTGGAAGACTTCTTACTTCATTTCACTGCTGCCTTTTTCCCCACAGCCTTCCCATGAGGCTTCCAGTAGAGAAAACCAAAAGACAAGCAGAAAACAAAAAACTCAGCAGGGGAAAACAAAATAAATTCCTATCAGTAATGTCTTCAAATTTGCCCTTCTGACTGAAAAATGAGGACTTAACAACAGAAATAAGAAGTTGACCTTAGCCAGGTAAAGGATTCAAGAAATAAAAGCTCGACCTTAAAAAAGACAGAAATTAAAAAGCCCTCATCCCAAAATAACTAACAATAGCCAAGGAAAAGGAAAAAGAAAAGAATCTATGGATTCAAAACCCACAAAGAAACATCTCACTGGAAGTATTTATTATACGTAGCAGGAAAACAAAATAGTCATACTGTTCTCTTCAATACAATCCTTTATTATGTGGTGTAGTAACAGAGGTATGAAAGCTCAAGCAGTCTGCCTCTTACTAGTCCCCTCACCCTGAGAGTCTATAAAAAGGAATAACTATTTAAATCACAAAGTTGTCTCTCATGTATTAAATAAAAATGCACACGTAAAAGCACTTTGTAACCTGTGAGCCCTTTTTAAATAATACCAAATTTTAGACTAGACTATTTCTGAATATTTTCTCTCTATAAATAAGCACGAACAGAACAATGAATTATTCATTTTGGGCAAATGTACTTTAAAAATTAATGTGCTTTGATGTTTTTTGAAGACACCTTCTATCCATCAGAGGGTAATGATATAATTCTTATTTTTCTTGGGGAAAATAAATCAAACATTTAGAAAGCTCTAATGTGCTTTTTAAAACTGGTCACTCCTCTTTGGAGAGACTTAATTAAGATTAAGAAAAAAAATTCCCTCTTAACATATATCATCTTTGCTCAACTTTGAACATAAGATTAGCCTACACAGTAATTTGTAAATCAGTTAGTTTTCCACATATATTACAAATGAATGACTTCAGGGGCGCCTGGGTGGCTCAGATGGCTAAGCGTCTGCCTTCGGCTCAGGTCATGATCCCAGGGTCCTGGGATCGAGTCCTGCATCGGGCTCCCGGCTCAGCGGGGAGCCTGCTTCTCCCTCTGACCCTCTCCCCTCTCATGCTGTTTCTCTCTCGCTCGCTCTCTAAAAAATAAATAAAATCTTAAAAAAAAAAAAAATGAATGACTTCAAAGAATAAACACATTTTCTATACTAACAGGAAAGAACAAATTAACTTAATACTTTTCTCTTGGGAATATGATACTTTTGACATGAACAAAGAATTAAATTTTCAAATTATCTAAGTTTTTACTCTAAAAATCATCATCAAGAATCTAGTTGATTTTAAATTTACCAAAGTAGTTTGTTTTCTAAACCTAAGGGTTGATGCAATTCAACACTCTTAATATATTCTAAACTAACTGCCTTGGGAATCACCATTTTTCACTTGTACCTACCATACTTGTAGGCTGATTTACCCTGATGCTTAAGCAGACTAGCCATAATGGTGTACATGAGACCTAGAATCAAAAAGCAAATGCCTACAAGGGGCAGGAAGTTAATAAGAATGAATCAAGCAGGAATAGCTAGGAGCTATGGTGCCCTGAACAGATCACACCCAAGCCAACATCATCACCAATGCTCAGCTCAACCAACTACTGCTCCAGAAGGTGGTCCCTGAGCTGCTACATCTTCCTATTCTCACAAAAGCCAGAAATCTGCATTTTTATATAAAACATCTTGACTTTTAACTGTTAGAACTAATTTAAAAATGTAAAATACTAATTCAAAACAAAACATCCGTTGGCTGCCAATGTGTGGCTCTTGCATTCTTCTTAAACACCTGCAGTTTCCCTTCCTTCCCTCTGTCACGATTTTATCCCCACCACTTGTTTCTCCAGAAAACACAAACCTAAAGAAAAAGGAAAAGTTAAGACGCGGAACAAAGGAGCTAGATGTTGTTAAAAGGTATAAACCTGGAACACTTCAAATTTTCTAAGAGACTAGATCTTAAATCTTCTCACCAGAAAAAAAGATAGGATAATTATGCAACCAAAGCTAATACTACCAGTGTTAATCAACAGCACTTTATAAACGTATCAAATCCACACACTGTATAGCTTAAACTTACATAATGTTATATGTAAATTACATCTCAATTTTTTTTTCTTTTTTTTAAGAAAAGGAGCTAGAGAATACTAAAGCTCGGGCATCTTGTTACTAAGCTTGAAGTAAACATACTTCAGTTTTAAAAATATGAAAATCAGGGTGCCTGGCCAACTCAGTCGGTACAGCATGAGACTTCTGATCTCAGGGGCGTGAGTTCAAGCCCCACGTTGCGTGTGGAGCCTACTTTAAAAACAGATAGATGATAGATAGATAGATAGATAGATAGAGAGATAGATAGAGAGATAGATAGATAGATGATAGATAGATAGATAGAAAGAATGAAAATCAGAGCTACTCTTGCAGCCTTGGTGGCTCGACGTGAACTAGTAACTACATCTACTCTGCCAACAAAATCCTAAGGCATCTTCTGCACCCATGGAGCCAGGTGGGCTGGAGCTGCAGACCCAACTCCACTACTTCCTTGCTACCTCTACCTCCTCATCATTTATTTTTTGGTTTTAATGAAGCATAACTAACAGTGTTATACTGGTTTCAGGTGTACAACATAATGATCCAACAATGCTGTACATTACTCCATGCTCACTGTCGTAAGTGTGATCACCACCTGTCACCATGCAACATTATTATAATAGCATCGATATATTTTCTATGCTGTACTTTTCAACCCTATGACTAATTTATTGTACAACCTGAAGTCTGCACCTCTTAATCCCCTTCACCTATTTCACCCATTCCCCCCTCACCTCCCATCTGGCAACCACCAGTTTGTTCTCTGTATTTAAGAGTCTGGGGTTTTTGTTTGTCTCTTTGTCCACTTGTTATGTTTCTTAGACTCCACATCTAAGTGACATCATATGGTATTTGTCTTTCTGTCTGATTTACTTCACTTGCCATTATAGCCTCTAGGGCCATGCATGTAGTTGCAAATAGCAAGATCTCACACTTCTTTTGGTCAAGTAATATTCTATTTTATATATATATATAAAAACATATTACAACATTCCACTATATATATGTATATATGTGTATATATGTATATATAGATATAGATATAGATATACACACACCACACATCCTCTATCCATTTATCTATAGATAGACCCTTGGATTATTTCCAAAACTTGGTGATTGTAAATAATGCTGCAATAGACACAGGGGTGCATATATATTTTCAAATTAGTGTTTTCATTTCCTTTGGGTAAAAATCAAGTAGTGGAATTAGTGGATCACATGGTATTTCTATTATTAATTTTTTGAGGAACCTCCATACTGTTTTCCACAGTGCCTACACCAATTTACATTCCTACCAGCAGTGTATGAGGGTTCCTTGTCTCCACATGCTCACCAGTACTTGCTATTTCTTGACTTTTTGATCCTAGCCCTTCTGAAGGGTGTAAAGTTATGTCTCATTGTGGTTTTTGACTTGTATTTCCCTGATGATGAGTGATTTGATCATCTTTTCATGTGTGTGTTGACCATCTGTATGTCTTCTGTGAAAAAATATCTATTTAGGTCCTCTGCCCATTTTAATCTAATTATTTGTTTTTTTGGGTGTTGCATCTCCTCATCATTTAATACCTAACGATATAGGGGCACCTGGCCAGCTCAGTCAGAGGAGTGTGTGACTCTTGATCTCAGGGTCATACCGCCATGAGCCTGAGGATAGAAACCTGAGAGTTAGAAACCACCGGCAAATAGAAACCACTTGATCTCAGGGTCATGAGTTCAAGTCCCACATGGGGTGCAGAGATTAGGTAAATAAATAAAAAACTTCAAAAAAATGTTTTTAAATAAAAAATAAAATAAAAGCTAACAATGTAACTCTAGAATTGTTGTTAAGAGAAATAAATAAAATCTTGCACATAAAATACCTAGGCCTGGTAGGTAACCTGCACATGGTCAGCACGTAATTAAATGTGTGCTAAATATACTAGTGTGGTATATTATAATCCTTACAATTTTGTACTTTGGGGAGAAGAAAGCATTGGAGAGAGAAAAAAAATTCTGTCTCAGGGCTTATCTGTGTCAGTCTGTGTGCATGCCCTTTGCTGCTGTTTCCCTCCCTCAATTAAAAAACACCATATGCTTTGACATTATTCCATTATTCTAAGGACCAGTGATTTGCCAGTGGTTTCTAACTCTCAGGTTTCTATCCTCAGGCTCATGGCAGTATCTGTAGAAGATGTAAGAGTATAATTAAGACGCCTAGCATCTTTACTAGAGTGAGGTTCCAACTCTTCCCAGTCAAGACTTTTACCACCAAATCACCAGTCTGCAACTTTTAATAAATTGAATATAAATTATTACAGCTGAAAGTCACCTAATGAAGTCACACTTGTGACAACCTCCCAAACAAAAAAATATTCCAGTGCTTGGTTTGTTGGATGCAAGTACATTAGGCTGAATTCCTCTTAACCTCCTTAAAATAGCTTACCTGGCCCTTCCCAATGCATCCAGCTCCCTCTCCTCTCCCTCCTTGCCACCAAGCTCTCCAAATATACTCTTCTCCATACACTGTACCTCTGTACATCCTCTTCCCTCAACAGGAACACACTCCTAATAAAATAGGTATCTAGCAATAATAAATCAGTTTGGGATCTTTTAAAAGAATATCCTGTTCATGTTTAAGAGATCTTGTATTTACAACTAGTAAGATTCTGCTCTGAAGCTAAACTGAGTTTGTACTGCCAGAATAAAACCAATTTTTGGAACTCCCTAGGCGATGACAATTATAGTAATATGTTTAGAGAAATGAATATTGTTTTAAGTAAATGGCCAAATAATTATAACTTGCTGATCACTCAAATCTAAGAAAGCATTTTAGTTTTAAAAGCTATTATAAGCATAAGCGTAGATAAGTTCACCCAGGGAACTAGTAAAAACCCAAAAGCTTAATGAAATAAAATATAAAGACCCATCAATTAGCTTATATTTTACTAATAACACCTAAATACTCTCCATATTTCTAGAACTGTAATCTAACCAATTAAAATAAATAAAATGCATACTATGCCAAGGGGGAGAAGAGCTTTTAAAAGGTACAAAATTTCACTAGAAAATGCGAAGTGCAGAAGTGTTGGAATCAATCATAATCCTAAAATACCAACTAAATGTAATTGAAAACAAGCTAAAATCCAAGTCATTTTTATTTTTAAAAAAGCAGATTAGGTTAGGGTATAAGGAGGGATGAAAGGCAGAGCAAAGAGAATTTTTAGGACAGTGAAAATACTCCATATTATAATAGTGCAGATACATATTATTATAAAGTAATCCAAAAGCAAAACAACTCCAAGAGTAAACCCTAATGTAAAACTATGGACACTAAGTTATGATGATGTTCATCCAATTTAGCAAATGTACTACTCTGGCAGGGGATGCTGATAATGGGGGAAGCAGGTGGGGACAGAGGATTTACAGGAGATGCAAAGGCAAACGCCTGTCCTGTGACAGCACTCTTCTTCCACTCAATTTTGCCGTGAATCTAAGACTTCTCTAAAAAATAAAGTCTATTAAGGGGCACCTGGGTGGCTCAGTCGCTAAGCGTCTGTCTTCAGCTCAGGTCATGATCCCAGGGTCCTGGGATCGAGCCCCACATCAGGCTCCCTGCTCAGCGGGAGCCTGCTTCTCCCTTTCCCACTCCTCCTGCTTGGTTCCCACTCTCACTGTCTCTATCTTTGTCAAATAAATAAATAAAATCTTTAAAAATAAATAAATAGATAAAAATTAAAAATAAAGTCTGTTAAGTGGAGGGGGGAGCAGATCAGAAAAACTACAAATCGTTGCTGTATGTAGGAGACTCGTTTTCTTTTTTAAAAAACTGTATACAGCATTTATAATTAGCAGGTCTGAATAAACTAAAAACTACATGACAAAGCTAGCATGATAATTTAGCGTTGGATTATATTTGAAATACTTTTCTATCAGTATCCTATTGAGACCCCTTTGCAGCATTGTTAAGTGTTATCTCCTAATACCTTCAGGGAGCTTGTTTAAATAAAATGTATTCACACACCCCTTCTGTTCATATATGCCGTCCCTTCTAGACACAAATTATTTATCCTCCTCAAAAGTCTATATTGATTGTCTACTCTCAATAGTACATTTAGGAGATATAAAAAGATCCTAACCCTCAAGATACCTTCCTCTGAGATCTTACAATCCAATCCTGGGAAAAGATCAAAATGTCCAAGGAAGGATACTCCAAGTAGTCAAGTGGTAAACACACTAAACCAGTCTGTCCTTCTGTTTTCCTTCACAGAATGCTTTTCTCCAGACTGGACCCTCCTCATCTTTCAAATCTCAGTATAAATGCTACCCCCCCCAGAAATCCTTCCTGACACCATCCTGCGATCTTCTGTCACAGCGTCCCATTCCTTTGCTTCACTGCTGGTTTGTTGTTTGTTTTCCATTCCGTAATTACATATTTGGTTGCTGGTTTATAATATGCAGCCAATCTCGGGTCATGGTCCCGGGGTCCTGGGATCGAGCCCCACATCGGGCTCCCTGCACCGTGGGAAGCCTGCTTCTCCCTCTCCCACTCCCTCTGCTTGTGTTCCCTCTCTCGCTGTGTCTCTCTCTGTCAAATAAATAAAATCTTTAAAAAAAAAAAATATGCAGCCAATAACAGACTGAACATCCCTAAGCAGGGGCAAATTCCACTTTATTATCAAGAATTTGCAAAGCATTCGATAAACACTGGTTAAATGAAAGCACAGGTCTGGGGCTCAGGACAAAGGGCTGGGCTAGAAGTATTGGGGTAGAGGTGGTAATTTTACCCATGATAATTTACCTATTATCACCTGTGGAAAATGTGGGGGTTGTCAAGGGAAGAGAATCTAGAATCAAGAGCTGAGGAAGCCCAACATTCAGAGTCTGAGTAGAACTGGCCGAGAAGACTAGGCCAGACAAGTCAGATAAACCACAGGGAAGCCAGAGACACACAGTGTTTCAAGAAGTCAGTATTCCCTCCCCCTGCCTGTGTTCTCTCACTCTCTCCGTCAAATAAATAAATAAAATCTTTTAAAAAAGCGGGGGCGGGGGGGGCGCCTGGGTGGCTCAGTCGGTTGAGCGTCTGCCTTCAGCTCAGGTCATGATCTCAGGGTCCTGGGATGGAGGCCCACGGTGGGCTCCCGCTCAGCGGGGAGCCTGCTTCTCCCTCTGCCTCTTCCCCTGCTTGTGCTCTAGCTCACTCACTCTCTCTCTCCAATAAATAAATAAAATCTTAAAAAAATAATAAAAATAAATTTAAAAAAAGAAGTCAGTATTCAAGTGCAAAATGCTGCCAAGAGGTCTAGTAAAAAGTGAACAGAAAAGGATCCCCTGGGTTTCATCTGAGGGAGGTTACTGGTGACTCTCATGACAGCCCTGTCAGGGGAGTGTCGGATGTGATGACAAACTGCTGAGCTCTTCCCAGGTGAGGAAGCAGACGCACTATCTAAGGGTTAAAACTGTGGAAGGCAACAGAAAGATAGGTGACAGATGGAGACCTTCAGGAACCGAGCAAAATGATCCTGAACACCCACAAGGTAAAGAGAAGCTTGTGTCTAAACAGCATGAGATGCCAACAGGCAGGGAAGCAATCCTCAGCACCCTGAAGTACACCAGCACGGTGAGGTGATCCTGAAAGGTACTGCAACGACTGGGCACACCGTGAGCACTCAGTGTCAGCTGCTGCTGCCTGTTTCACAGACTGTCTCTTCATCAGGCTGTCAGCGCCCCCAGGAGGGCAGAGACGACGGGTTTTATCCACGCCTGCATTCCCAGGACCCGGCACCATGCAGAGGCTTGGCACGATACAGATGCTCAATACATACTTCCAAAGGAATCAGAATGCAAAAGGCAATCGTAACTATTGATTCTGTTCTCTAATTATTTTTACGTTTTTTTTTTTACTGTGGGATGACGTCACTTGAGCATAATAGTGTTCCTTACTCTAAGTATTACCGCATTACCCCTTACTTCCCCTATCAGACTCTAACTTTCTCAACAGCGAACTCATGTCCGCTCATCCCACGACACGCTCGGGATCTTGCAGGAAGTCGGGCTAAATACTCATGAACCTGGATAAACGGCTCCTTACTAAAGGGCTGTGACAGCAACTTCACAGTGATCCCAAGGTCACCAGCCGACCCAAGCGCGGCAACGCCAAAGGCAGCGCTCCCCCGCGCGGAGCCGGAGCAGCCGCCTTCCCGGCAGGGGGCGCTGCAGCCTCCTCCGAAGGCCGCCGCCCGCCTCAGTCCCCGCCCCCCGTTCCGCGGTCACCTGCAGCGGCTGCATTCGGGCCTCCGCTCGGCGGGCTCCACCGGCAGCTCCCACAGCGCCTCCGCGCCCAGGGAAGCCTCCGCCGGCGCTGTGTCGCCCTCCCGCCGCTCCTCGTCGTTAGGAGTCTGAGACCTCGAGGGCCCAGACGGCCGCGCGACGGGGTCCCCGGGTGTTCGCGCCTCTTTCTGCGGCTCCATGGCAGGCGCTCAGGTCCCGCGGTCACATTATGTCCTCGCTGCCGCCGGGGGGCGCCACACGCTGGAGAAACCGCCTCGCGCCGCACGGCGTCACGCACGCACGCATGCCACGTACAGGGGGCGGGTCCCCGAAGCCCAGGCTCGAGGTCCCGCCCCGCAGCGGAATCGGCACGAGCCTATTGGTCGGTGCTCAGTGGGCTATGAGACTAGAGCCAAGAAGAGAAGTGTGGGTTGTCCTGGGGAGCAGGTGGAAACAGGTAAACCTCTCTGGGACAGGAAAAAGAGGAAAACCCTCAGCAGACACATCAGGGAGCAAACTCGAATGTGCCTTCCTTAATGTCTCCCCTTTAAAAGTGAAAATTAAGTGGAATTCTGTAGTTTCCACCTTTGAGATTTAAACTGGTTGCGTGCATACCGCAGGTGCAGCGAGGATGTGCTTGATCGCTCAAGGCCAGCAAGAGAGACGTTTGTACGTACTGACAACTGGATTCGCGGCTGGTTAGTATTTCGTATAAATTCTTATCAAGAAAGGCAGGGAGCTGTGTCCTGTGTCTTCTACATCTTGGTAATCCTCGTCGGCATCAAGTATACTATTTTACACTAGACACCAGATGTTTCTTAAACAAGGTTTTTAAGTTTTCTGAGGCCCCTAAGATCAGGAAGCAATCAGAGGACTGAGATTTTGTGGATGAGGGGGGAAAAAAGCCATAGAAAGATAACTAGTTAAGAAAAAAAAGATAACTATTTAAAAAGAAAAAGAAAAGAAAGATAACTACTTTGCCCAAGTATTTACAGCTCCTGGATAACAGCAGTATAGCCTGCAGTGTTTTGAAAAGCCAAAATGAAGTCCACCTTAGAATGAAAGCAGAATTAGTATTTGCCCAAAATGGGCACTGATACTTTTCATTTATTAATACTGTATGTTACTTCTACCAGTGTTCAGCATTTAAACAAAAAAATTAAACTTAGTTTTCATCAGTTATCTAAGTTTTGCAATCATAATTATTTGATTCCAGAGCCATGAAGGATTAAATAGAAAACAAAGCAGATTCAACACTAACAGTAATAGAGCAGTATTGTATTTCTTAAAGTGCTTATTTCAATATTAGGTTTTCAGTCATCTTAAAACCAAGCTGATGAATAGAATACAGGGCTATTGTTTATAATTATTTTGCATTCTTTTCTGCTGGAAACAGTTCCTGTCATTTCTTTCGGAGTACTCTAAGAAAGAGATAGAAAAAACCTGAAAGACCCACCTGGTGATGGATGGAGGATGGGAGAAAAAACTGACACATAGGCCAGCTGAAATTGGGAAATAATGAAAAGCCAGAGACTGTAGAAAGAGAGGTGAATCAGAAAATAAAGAAATATTGGCTGCAGATTTAGGATGGAGAACTAATTCTTTAACTGCCAGAACTAAATTCTCATGTGACAACCGTTAGACACTTTTCTCTACTTTCAAGACATGAAATGTTCTCTTATGTCATTTAAAGTTCCTCCCAACTGTGAGGTATGTGAGGGCAAATCAGTCCTGACAGCCTACTTATATTTGGCTCTCCCTTTAACCCCCCCCAATCAGATTATTGGCTGTACAATTCCAAGTATCCAAAATCCAATCATTATCTCTTCTACTACTTCTGCCTTGGTTCAAGCCCCCATCCTGTCTTGCATAGGATATTGCCATAGACACATAAGTGGTCTCTTGCTCTATCCTTGCTTTTCTAATAAATCTGTTCTCCCAGAGGTTGACCATAATCAAAGAAAACTCCCATGTAGCAGGGATGTAGAGTTGGGTGAAGAGAGTCATCCGTCCTCTGGAAAGCAAGAAATTCACCCATTATCCAGGTTTATTAACCCTGACCTTGAGAAGCCCAAAGAGATGTATCACCTACCCAGCAGCTGCTACTTTATGTGAGGTTACCATCCTGGGGTAGACTCAGGTCAGAATAGATGTCAAGGATCCAACGTCTGAGAAATATCAAGATATCAAGAAGGGGAGCAAAAGCTCCTTTAAGGTACAGTACTGATTTATGAGTGCAAGAATGTTGCAAGATAATCTATTATTATGTTAATTTATATATTGTTTATCTCCCAACTCCTAGAAGGTAACCTTGTTTGCCTCAGGAGAGTGTGAGTGGTAAAAACTGATTAGAGACATCACAATATCAGGCTGTGGGGTTGGGGGTGGGGGGGTTGTTAGGGCTGGTAAGTGCCCTAGGGTAAAAGCAAAAACTGCTACAGGAAAAATTTCTCCTAAGTGGGAGGGGGACAGAGGGCAACCAAAGTCCCACCGCCACTCCCACATGCCTCCCAGGAGGTGAGGCAACATCCAGATAGGAGGAATGAGGGAATGACTTCATGCATGCCTAGAGGGAATGAATGGTTTCCAGCCTCATAAAGATCCTGCTGCAACCACCAGAATACTTGGGGCCAAGAAGACAAGAACAGTGGCATCTCAATGGTAGCAAATGAGAAAAATTCCAGGGGCCTCCCTGAGGTTTCAACACACGGTATAATCCTTGAGACCTTAAATGTCACTGATAAGGGAAAGAACCTCAGTAATGTCTGGGTCTGGGATTGAATACCATGCCAGGGCAGCAGAATGAAGATCCAACATTGGATAAACTTGGATTTAAGTGAAATAAAGATAGGGTGCCTGGGTGGCCCAGCCAGGTGAGCATCCAACTCTTGATTTCGGCTCAGGGTCATCATCTCAGGGTCTTGGGGTTGAGCCCTGCTATAGGCTCTGGGCTGAACATGGAGCCTGCTTAGGATTCTCTCTCCCTCCTTCTCTCTGCCCCTCCGCTCCTCCCCACTCCTGCCCACTTTAAATAGATAACTAACTAACTAACTAAATAAATAAATAAATAAATAAAGCTGCATTTCCTGCTGTATTCGCTTTCTATTGATGGTGTAACAGATTACCATAAATTTTGTGGCTTATAATAATACACATTTATTATCTTACACATCTGTATGTTAGAAATCTGATAGAGATATCATAGGGCTAAAATCTACATGGTGGAAGGCTGCATATCCTTTGGAGGCTCTAAAGGAGAATCCCTTTCCTTGCTCATCATTCAGGTTATTGGCAGGCTTCGGTTCCTTGTGGTTGTCATTTTCTTCCTGGCTGTTAGCTGAGAGCTGTTCCCAGCTTCTTGAGGTCACCCACATTCTTGGACTTGTAGGAGAGGCAAAAGGTTACCTTTACTAAATGTCTTAGGTTTAGAGAATGAAATCAATCAACCTAAGACAGACCAACAGGAGAAAAGCATACAAATTTATTTAAAAGAAGATTTTCATGACCAGACAGCCTTCATAAGGGATGAGTACCCAAAGAAGTTGTGAAACCAACTTGCTTTTACATTAGGTTGAACAAAGAGAGGCAACTGTGGAAAAGTGACTCAACTAGGTGGGCAGGCTGAAACAAGATCAGAATTATTTTAACAAGGATAGTTTGTGTAGACTTCCCTTGATCTCAATTTCCTGTCCTTGATGATTAGAATGTATTTACCTTCTGGAATAGAGAGGACATCTTTCATATAGGAATGAATATCTCCTTTTAAGAAAAAGAAGGAAGATCAGTGTATTTCTTGTATTTGCCGTCTTTCAAGCGCCTTTCACTCAAAATAGTCAAAGTGCCATATGTTTGGGGCAGCGTTTGGGGCACCATGTTCTGAACTTCTGAGCCAGTAATAGCAGGTTGAGTCCCTGTTATGATTCGAATCTCCCCAGCCCCTTCTTCCATAGTGTTAAAAAGAAAACCACAGGCCCAAAATGGTGTCACTTAGGCCAACTCACCAAACTGGGGCTTCATGCCTAACAGTATTAGGTGACTGTTAGAGCCTCCCCCAGAAATGTAGTCTTACCTGGTCAGTCAGGAATTTTTTTTTTTTTTAAGATTTTATTTATTTATTCATTAGAGACAGAGAGAGAGAGAGGCAGAGGGAGAAGCAGGCTCCCAAGGAGCAGGGAGCCCGATGTGGGACTCGATCCCAGGACCCTGAGATCATGACCTGAGCCGAAGGCAGACGCTTAACCATCTGAGCCACCCAGGCGCCCTTGTCAGGAATTTTCTGATCAGAACCAATGAAGTCATCTGTCACGTGGACCCTCTCTATCCCCCAATCCACATAAAAGGACCCATTTGTCCCCAAATGAAGATGACCTCACCTAAAATCATCATTTTTTCTGTTTATGACTTCCTTGCTTCCTTGTCCTGGCTTTAAAAACCTTTCCTTTTCTTCAGCTCTTTGGAGTTCCCATCTACTCACAGGATAGGGGTGCTGCATGATTCATGAATTGATTAATAAAGCCAATTATATCTTCAAATTGACTTAACAGATTGGGTGGCAGCATTAGGATCTGAGGCGAACTTTTTTTTTTACTTTTTTATTGTTATGTTAATCACCATACATTACATCATTAGTTTTTGATGTAGTGTTCCATGATTCATTGTTTGTGCATAACACCCAGTGCTCCATGCAGAATGTGCCCTCCTTAATACCCATCACCAGGCTAACTCATCCCCCCACTCCCCTCCCCTCTAGAACCCTCAGTCTGTTTTTCAGAGTCCATCGTGTCTCATGGTTCGTCTACCCCTCCGATTTCCCCCCCCTTCATTCTTCCCCTCCTACTATCTTCTTTTTTGTTTTTCTTAACATATATTGCATTATTTGTTTCAGAGGTACAGATCTGTGATTCAACTGTCTTGCACAATTCACAGTACTCACCATAGCACATACCCTCCCCGGTGTCTATCACCCAGCCAACCCATCCCTCCCACCCCACCCCCCACTCCAGCAATCCTCAGTTTGTTTCCTGAGATTAAGAATTCCTCATATCAGTGAGGTCATATGATACATGTCTTTCTCTGATTGACTTATTTTGCTCAGCATAACACCCTCCAGTTCCATCCACATCATTGCAAATGGCAAGATCTCATTCCTTTTGATGGCTGCATAATATTCCATTGTATATATATACCACAGCTTCTTTATCCATTCATCTGTTGATGGACATCTTGGCTCTTTCCACAGTTTGGCTATTGTGGACATTGCTGCTGAAGCGAACTTCTAATAGCATTCAGGGAAACGAGAAACAGGCATGGGGCCTGTGACCCTTTCTGAGCTCACTGTCTTTCTCGCCATTTCCAAGGGCCCTTGGTGAGTCCCTCTTGGTTGGAGTTTCACTCTGCATTCAAGCTCCTAATCAGCTTTCCATTCCACTTAATGGGTCAGTCTAGACTGATGGGAGGTTCCAACAGAACACCAGTCCCTCCACCCTGGTTCATTCTGTAGTTCCACATTGGAGTCCCTTCCCCCGTTCACATCTGCTGTCCCTATTTACTGGAATTTGCTGGCTTTGTCCTTTCCCCAATTCCAGTCTGCAGTCTCCCCCAGTGGAGTCTGCTGGTGTTGTCCATGCTGGGAATTGCTAGTGGTGTCCTCAGGGGCTTCCACTGCACAGTCCAAGTAACCCAAACCCCAGTCTTCGTTTCTGTCTTCCGATTCCACATTGGGAACTGCTGGTGGGCAGCTACAGTATTCCACTGGTTTGGAAATCAGCCCACAGTCTCCATTCTTTGAGGTCTGCTGGTTCATCCTTTCCCCAGTCCCTTGTTCCATGGTTTTGTCACCAGCTGGACCCCAAGTCCTCACCTTTACTGCCCACCTGCTTGCACTCAATGACCTTTGTCCCACATTCTTCTTTAAGCTCTTCTTTCCAGCTTATCCCTTAACTCGGGCAAATGGAAAGCAAAACCACCCAGCCAGCAATAGCAACTGCCCCGACAAGATCTCCAGCCGGCCCAGGCCACTCAGACCAGTTTGAGCCAAACCCCTGACTCCCGCCTGCATGGGTATCCACCCGTGTCCCCCCACCCAAGGAGGAGGACATCTGCATAACATACAATGAGTGTATAGGCGTGTTTCCTTAAGGCACATGGGTGACCTTATGCCCACCTCTGCACAAGATGACCAGGCTTCCCCATCTAAATATTCATCCTAACCCCAGATAAAAGGAATCCATCCACCCTTGCTCAGGGAGTCATAGCTTTGGAAATTATTCCCTGTGATCTCCTTATCTGCCGCAAAAAAAGTTTCCTTTCTGTGACAGTTCAACTTGGAGCAGTTTCTGACTCCCCGAGGAGTGAACTCATGTTGGTAGGGTAACTGTTAACTCCTGGTGTCCACAGCTCCATTTCCTAGGTACTTGTCGGTGTCTGTTAATGTGCCCATGAGGTAAAGGCTTAGCTGAAAGAAAAATAATAAATGATAATAAAATGGGATCCTTAAAATCCAAAGAATTAAGCACTCCTCTTTCCAGCGCACCTGCTTATTTTACATCTAAGAACCATGGTCCCAGAAACCGTAAAAATCTACAAGCTTGTTTTGTGTCCTAAAGAATTTGGTTTGGTAACCATAAAGTTGGGTGGCCCAAAAAAGTTTGGGCAGAAATGTGAGTTGCACCCTATTTGCAGCTAGATTTGGCTAGAAAGACATGTGGGTTAACTCCATTTGCACCTAGGGTCTTACCAAACTATCAGCCTTCAGGGGAATTACAGCCTAGAAATACGATGGACTCTAGGGGGAATGTTCCAATTAGATATCATCATTTAAGAAGTGCACCTGAGGGGCACCTGGGTGGCTCAGTCCTTAAGCGTCTGCCTTCCGCTCAGGTCATGATCCCAGGGTCCTGGGATCAAGCCACGTATCGGGCTCCCTGCTCAGCAGGAAGCCTGCTTCTCCCTCTCCCACTCCCCCTGCTTGTTCACTCTCTCGCTGTGTCTTTCTCTGTCAAATAAATAAAATCTTAAAAAGAAGAAGAAGAAGAAGAAAAGAAGGAGAAGAAGGAGAAAGAAGAAGGA
Source organism: Neomonachus schauinslandi (assembly GCF_002201575.2). NCBI lineage: Eukaryota > Metazoa > Chordata > Mammalia > Carnivora > Phocidae > Neomonachus > Neomonachus schauinslandi. Next base: position 12,286,840 of record NC_058409.1, read on the forward strand.
GAAGGAGGAGACGAAGGAGAAGGAGAAGGAGAAGAAGGAGGAGGAGGAGGAGAAGGAGGAGAAGGAGGAGAAGGAGGAGAAGGAGGAGAAGGAGAAGGAGGAGAAGAAGGAGGAGAAGGAGGAGAAGAAGAAGAAGAAGAAGAAGAAGAAGAAGAAGAAGAAGAAGAAG